>NW_017670372.1:427188-432219 GCF_001879085.1 Nicotiana attenuata | reverse complement strand
GGGGGGGGGGGGGGGGGGGGGCGTCATGAGGATGCCCAGGATTTCATTGATAGGTGCAGGGACAGACTGCACAACATGAGGATATTGGAGGGCAAGGCCCGTAGATGGTGGCAGTCATATGTTCTTGGCAGGCCAGCAGGTTCTCCTCCCATCACTTGGAGTCAGTTCACATAGTTATTTCTGGATAGGCATATCCCACCCTCCGAGAGGGAAGAGCTGCGGTATTAGTTTGGGCAGCTTGAGTAGGGTCAAATATCTGTGACCGACTATGAGGTGAGGTTTTTGCCATGCATTGATGATACTTCCTACTGATGCGGAGGTTCATTGCAGGGTTGCATTCTGGCATTAGGGCCAACATGGCCCAAGAGGTGGAGATGGGGACTCCTTATCATATAGTGGTGGAGATTTCTCGGAGGATCGAGGGCTACCACCTGAGAGGTAGGGAGTAGATGCAGCAGGACAAGAGGTCTAGATTCTCCGGAGAGTTCAGAGGTGCCCCATCTAGGGGTAGAGGTCAGTTTGGGAGGGGTCAGCCCAGCAGGCCCCCTTATTCAGCACCACCACCTGCTCGGGGTGCTCCAGTGCGCCCCTATTTCAGTGCCATGCTAGAGAGTTCTTATAGCCCGCCAGCTATTCAGGGTTCCTCCGGTGGGTATTTAGGTCCCCGGGGTTCTTCTGGTTCTTATTTCAGTGCTATGCCGGAGGGTTCATATCGTCCACCGGCTATTGGGGCTTTTTCTAGTGGATCTACAAGCCATCAGGGTCAGCCATCGGGACAGCAAGCTGCCGCACCGCGAGGTTGTTTTGAGTGCGGAGACCTTAGTCATATGAGTAGATACTACCTCAGGCTTCGGGGCAAGGCAGTTCAGCAGGGTCATCAGCCCATGATTACAGCACCGGTTGTCCAGCCGCCTAGACGGGGGACAGACAGGTCGAGGCCGTCCTAGAGGTAGAGGTCAGATAGGGAGAGGTCAACCAGCTACTGCTCAGTCAGGTGGAGGCCAGCCAGTCGGCGCTCCAGCCAGATTTTATGCTCTTCTGGCTAGACCAGATGCATTAGCCTCAGATGTCGTTATCACAGGTATTATTTCCGTCTGCAGTAGAGATGCTTCAGTGCTATTTGATCCAGGGTCTACCTATTCATATGTGTCATCTCTGTTTGCTCGTTTCCTGATTATTCCTCGTGAGCCTTTTGGGCACTCATGTTCATGTGTCCACCCCTGTGGGCAATTCAGTGGTTGTGGATCGGGTCTACCGGTCCTGTATGGTCACATTTGTGGTTTTGGATACTAGAGCGGATCTCCCGTTGCTTGACATATATCACACCATCCTAGATTGCCATTCCAAGACTGTTACATTAGCAATGCCATGGTTGCCAAGGTTAGAGTGGGAGGGTTCCTCAGTTGATACATCTAGCCAAGTTATTCCTTTTCTGAAGAGTCGACATATGGTCGAGAAGGGGCGTTTAGCTTATCTAGCTTCGTTTGGGACACCATCATAGAGTCTCCGACGATTGATTCAGTTCCAGTAGTTCGGGTGTTCGCCGATGTGTTTCCTTCTAACCTTCCCGGTATGCCACCGAATCGTGATATTGATTTCTGTATCGATTTGGCTCCAGGTACCCAGCCTATATCCATTCCACCGTACCGTATGGCTCCGAAAGAGTTGAAGGAGCAGCTTGAGGAGTTGTTGGAAAAGGGGTTTGTTAAACTTAGTTTGTCACCTTGAGGTGCACCAGTGTTGTTTGTGGAGAAGAAGGATGGTACCATGCGGATGTGCATTGACTACCGCTAGTTGAACAAGGCTACCATCAAGAATAAGTACCCGTTGCCGCACATTAATGATTTGTTCGACCGGTTGCACGGTGCTAGGGTGTTCTCTAAGATTGAATTGAGATCAGGGTACCATCAGTTGAGGATTCGGGACTCGGATGTTCCAAAGACTGCTTTCCGTACTAGATATGGTCATTACGAGTTTTTGGTGATGTCCTTTGGCTTGACCAATGCCCCAGTGGCGTTTATGGACTTGATGAACAGGGTGTTCAGACCTTATGGTTATTCCTGTGTTATTGTTTTCATTGACGACATCTTGATATACTCACGTAGCCTGGGGGAGCACGAGCAACATTTTAGAGTAGTGCTTCAGACCTTGCGAGAGCAGAAGCTATATGCTAAGTTCTCCAAGTGTGAGTTCTGGCTGGAGTCAGTGGCATTCTTGGGGCATATTGTGTCAGGAGAGGGTATTGAGGTGGATCCCAAGAAGACTGAGGCAGTTCAGAGTCGGCCACGTCCTACTTTAGTGACCGAGATCAGGAGTTTCCTGGGATTAGCAGGTTATTACCGGCGATTCGTGCAGGGTTTTTCATCTATTGCATTACCTCTGACTAGATTGACCCAGAAAGGTGATCCTTTCCGCTGGTCCGATGATTGTAAGACGAGCTTTCAGAAGCTCAAGATGACTTTGACTATAGCACCAGTTCTTGTGTTGCCTTCCGGTTCTGGGATGTATACGATATATTGCGATGTTTCACGCGTTGGCTTGGGTTGTGTATTGATGCGGGAGGGCCGAGTTATTGCATATGCTTCACGTCAGCTGAAGATTCATGAGAAGAATTATCCTGTGCACGATCTAGAGTTGGCGGCGACTGTTCATGCTCTTATGATATGGAGGCATTATCTATATGGGGCATCATGTGAGCTTTACATTGATCATCGCAGCTTACAACACTTGTTCAAGCAGAGGGATCTCAACTTGAGGCAGCGTAGATGGCTTGAGCTACTAAAGGACTATGACATCACCATTCTTTATCATCCGGGCAAGGCAAATGTGGTCACAGATGCCTTAAGCAGGAAAGTAGAGAGTTGGGTAGTTTGGCATTGATTCCAGCAGAGGAGAGGCCACTAGCCTTGGACATTCAGTCCTTGGCCAATAGACTTGTGAGGTTGGATATTTCATACCCCAGCCGAGTCCTTGCGTGTGTTGTTTCTCAGTCTTCATTATTAGGGGAGATCAAGGCCCGACAGTTCGATGATCCGCATTTGGCAGTTCTCAAAGAGACGGTGCTACAGGGTAGTGCCAAGGAGGTTTCTATTGGCGAGTATGGTGTCCTGCGACTCCAGGGTCGCCTATGTGTTCCTAATGTTGATGGCTTGAGGGAGAGGATTCTAGCGGAGGCACATAGTTCGCGGTATTCTATTAGCCCAGGTGCTACGAAGATGTATCGTGACCTGAGACAACATTATTGGTGGCGACGGATGAAGAAAGGCATAGTTGAGTATGTGGCTAGGTGTTTGAATTGCCAGCAAGTTAAGTATGAGCACTAGAGGCCAGGTGGCCTACTTTAGCAGATGCCTATCCCTGAGTGGAAGTGGGAGTGCATTATTATGGACTTCGTAGTTGGGTTGCCCCAGACCTTGCAGATGTTTGATGCAGTATGGGTTATTATTGAAAGGTTGACTAAGTCGGCACACTTCATTCCGATTGTGACTACTTACACTTCAGAGAGGTTGGCTCAAATTTACATTCGGGAGATAGTCCGGTTGCACGGTGTGCCTGTTTCCATCGTATCAGATAGAGGCCCTCAGTTCACTTCCTATTTCTGAAGAGCCGTTCAGAGTGAGTTGGGGACCCACGTGGAGCTCAGTACATCATTTCATCCTCAGACCGACGGACAGTCGGAGCAGACAGTTCAAATTCTGGAGGACATGCTTAGGGCATGTGATTGACTTTGGAGGAAAGTGGGATTATTTCTTGCCTTTGGCCGAGTTTGCTTACAACAATAGTTATCAGTCCAGCATTGAGATGGCCCCATTTGAGGTTTTATACGGTCGGCGATGTCGTTCTTCTGTCGGGTGGTTTGAGCCCAGAGAGGCTAAGTTGTATGGTACGGATTTGGTAAAGGATGCCTCGGAGAAGGTGAAGTTGATTCAGGAAAGACTTTGCACAGCGTAGTCCAGACAGAAGAGTTACGCGGATCAGAAGGCGCGTGATCTATCATTCATGGTCGGCGAGAAGGTCCTCTTGAAAGTCTCGCCGATGAAGGGTGTCATGAGATTCAGGAAGAAGGGCAAGTTGAGCCCAAGGTTTATTCGCCCATTTGAGGTGTTGAAGCCAGTTGGGAGGTGGCATATGAGCTTGCTTTACCTCCAAGCTTATCGGGAGTCCATCCAGTTTTTCATGTGTCTATGCTTCGGAGGTATCATGCCGACTGGTCTCATGTGTTAGACTTCAGCACTATTCATCTAGACGAGAGATTGGGCTACGAGGAGGAGCCTATTGCCATTATTGATAGGCAGGAGTGCCAGTTGAGATCCAAGAGGGTTTCTGCAGTAAAGGTCCAGTGGAGGAGCCAACCAGTCGAGGAGGCAACCTAGCTTTGTTTAAGAGGTGGAGGATTAACGACCTGACTGGTCATTTTGCTTTTTAGAAACCCGTTCCTCTAAATAAGACTTCCCGTACTTGCTTTTACTGATTTATGACTTGCGGGGATGGTTGGTTTGGGATTTGGAAGAGCTTGGGTTGAAATCGGAACACTTGGTTCCTTAAGGTTGGCCTAAAAGGCCAAGTTTGACTTCGGTCAATGTTTTGAGCAAACAACCTCCGAATCCGGATTTGAGGATTCCAACAGGTCCATATGATGATTTCAGACTTGGGGGTACATCCGGATCGGGTTTTGGATGACCCGGGAGCTTTTTGGTGCCTAATAGTGAAAGTTGATTCCTTAAGGATTTTGAAGTTCTTAAATATTTCGTTTGGAGTGGGTTTCTGTGTTACCGAGGTTCGAACGGAGTTTCGAGACCGAGAATAGTTCCGTAGTGCCATTTAAGACTTGCACCCAAAATTTGGTGTCAATCCGAGAAGCGTAAGGGCGTTTCGTCGCATTTGAAGTAATTGAAGAACTTGAAGTTCATAAGTTTGATTCAATTGGTTTTAGGGGGGTGATTCTTAGATTTAGCATTGTTTCGGGCGTTCCGAGGGTTCGAGCGAGTTCGTTTTATGGTTTCAAACGTGTCGGTATGTTCGGGGGGGGGG
>NW_017670372.1:411938-421938 GCF_001879085.1 Nicotiana attenuata | reverse complement strand
CGTACCCTGGTTCGAAATGATAGATACGGGCACACCATGAAGGCGAAAATCTCCCGAATATAGATCTTAGCCAACCTCTCAGAAGAATAGGAGACTGCCACTGGAATGAAATGTGCTGACTTGGTCAGCCTATCAACAATGACCCAAACTGCGTCGAACTTCTTCCGAGTCAGCGGAAGTCCAATAACAAAGTCCATAGTGATCCGCTCCCACTTCCACTCGGGAAGCTCAATCCTCCGAAATACACCACCAGGCCTCTGATGCTCGTACTTAACCTGCTGACAATTCAAACAACGAGCCACCTATGCTACGATATCCTTCTTCATTCTACGCCACCAATAATACTGCCGCAAATCCTGATACATCTTCGCGGTGCCCGGATAAATAGAGTACCGGGAGCTATGGGCCTCCTCCAAAATCAACTCTCGGAGCCCATCCACATTAGGCACACAAACTCGACCCTACAATCTCAGAACTCCATCATCATCTAAGGTAACCTGCCTAGCACCTCCGCGTTGCACCGTGTCTCTAAGGACACACAAATGGGGATCATCATACTGCCGATCACGGATGCGCTCCAATAATGAAGAACGAGCGACTGTGCAAGCTAACACACGACTGGGCTCAGAAACATCCAATTTCACAAACTGATTGGCTAAAGCCTGAACATCCAAAGCAAGCGACCTCCCACCGACCGGAATATAAGCAAGACTGCCCATACTGGCTGACTTCCTACTCAAAGCATCGGCCACCACATTGGCCTTTCCCGGGTGATATACAATGGTGATATCATAATCCTTCAAATACTCCAATCACCTCCTCTGCCTCAAATTCAACTCCTTTTGCTTGAACAAATACTGAAGACTCTTAAGATCCGTGAACACCTCACATGCCACGCCATTCAGATAATGCCTCCAAATCTTCAATGCGTGAACTATGGCTGCCAACTCCAAATCATGAACCAGATATTTCTTCTCATGAATCTTTAACTGCCTCGAAGCATAGGCAATGACTTTGCCATCGTGCATCAATACTACTCCAAGCCCAACACGGGAAGCATCACAGTAGACTGTATAAGGCCCTGAACCTGTGGGCAAAACAAACACCGGTGCCGTAGTCAGAGCTGTCTTGAGCTTCTGAAAGCTCGCCTCACATTCATCCAACCATCCGAACTGGGCACCCTTCTGGGTCAATCTGGTCATCGGGGCTGCAATAGATGAAAACCCCTCCACGAACCGACGATAGTAGCCTGCCAATCCCAAGAAACTCCGAATCTCTGTAGCTGATGCTGATCTAGGCAAGTTCTTGACTGCCTCAATCTTCTTTGAGTCCACCTGAATACCCTTTGCGGATACAACATGACCCAGAAATGTAACTGAACTCAACCAGAATTCACACTTCGAGAACTTAACATATAACCGACTATCCCTCGAGTCTGAAGAACCACTCTAAGGTGCTGCTCGTGCTCCTCCTGGCTGCGGGAATATATCGATATATCATCAATGAAGACTATCACAAATGAGTCCAAATAAGGCCTGAACACTCGGTTCATCAAGTCCATAAAAGCTACTGGGGCATTTGTCAACCCGAATGACATAACCAAGAACTCATAATGCCCGTACCGAGTGCGGAAAGTTGTCTTAGGGACATCAGATGCCCTAATCCTCAACTGATGGTAGCCAGATCGCAAGTCAATCTTGGAAAATACCCTGGCACCCTGAAGCTGGTCGAACAAATCATCAATCCTCGGCAGCGGATACTTATTCTTGACTGTAACCTTGTTCAATTGCCGATAATTGATAACTGTGATTTTAACACGTTTTATGCCCATACTTGCCTATGCTTTATGTATGAATTGTCATAAAATAGACCTAGAATGCTTACAAAGTGCGCTTGATTGCAGGTTTGAGCGACAAGATGACAAAAGTCAAAAATCGGCTCGAAACGGAGTGAAACCTGCTCAAGTGTCAAAAATCATTGAAGTGGGGACAAGAGGACCTAGCGCGGACCGCACTGATTTGCTGCGCGGCCGCGCTAGGAGATTTAGAGAGTATACATTTCAAGGGTATCCATGCGCGGTCCGCGCTCCTTTCTACGCGGTCAGCGCTTGTGTCCACGCGGTCGCGCTTCATTGTTGCACGGTCCGCGCCCATTAGCCTGCGCGGCTGCGCTACCTTTTTGCGCGTTCCGCGTCCCCAGCTTCAGAAGTGAGTGATCGAAGACCAAGACCCCTACGCGGCCGCGCTGTATTTCTGCGCGGTCCGTGCCAACCCCGCAGGGGTATTTTTGTCCAGTTTTTCTAGCCTAGTATAAATAGAATATTTTATTATTTTTAGGTTAAGAATTAGATATCAGATAGTTGTTGCACTCGTGAGACTCAAGTTTTAGCCTATTTTGGGCATTTTCATCTTGTTTTATCGTGGATTCTTGTAGATTAACATCCTAGTTAATTAATATGTTGATTTTATCTACTACTTCTTCAATTTCTGTTGCTATTATTATGTCTAGCTAAACCCATTAGCTAGGGTTGTGGCTCAACCCTAGTGTGGGTAATTAATGGGTGTGATTATTTAATGCTTGAATGATGTTGGGTGTTTGCTATTTGGGTTAATTTTATGATTTAACTAGGATTTGGTGGTTGCAAACACTAAGTCTAGCTTAGTGCGTCTTGACTCTTCTTGAGAAAGAGTGTCTATGACTCCAAAATTAACCCAACAAGGAATTGGGATGGACCCATGAGAATGGTAGTCCCAATTAACGGGTTAAACCTTGAGAGAGTAATTACCCAACTTGAACCCTAAGTTGCTTGGGCTTGTTGGTCTACCCAATTGGTCTTGAGAGAGTCAATTGGTCAAAATCACGCTTTCTACCGAGAGGTGTGAGAGTGAGTGCAATCGTGCAACGGTTATAGCATAAGCCCCATAATCATCATTCTTGTATTAGGAATCTCTACCCGTTAGTTGACCACCTAGGTAAATGCCACGACCCTAGTGTCTTTCTCTATCTTGCATACAACCTAGAATTAATACCTTAGCATAATTTAGTTATAATTAGTAGTTGTTAAATTGTAGTTGATAATCACAAAACCCAAAAAATGATAGAAGATAAATTAGAAGCAAACACGCATTTCTAGACTAAGCAAATATCCAACTCCCTTTCTAGTACCCTGTGGAAATTGACCCCGATACCACTATTGGGTAAAAGTATTAGCGCCCGCTCTTCCTAAGGTTGAGTCCGCTGCGATTCAGTAATCAATACACATTCTCATTGACCCATCCTTCTTCTTAACAAATAACACCGGCGCACCCCAAGGTGAAACACTAGGTCTAATGAAACCCTTCTCAAGCAAATCCTGCAACTATTCCTTTAACTCATTCAACTCCGGCGGGGCCATACGATATGGCGGGATAGAAATGGGCTGAGTGCCCGGAACCAGATCAATGCAGAAGTCAATATCCCTGTCAGGTGGCATACCCGGTAGGTCTGAAAGGAAAATATCAGGAAACTCACAAACAAAGGCACAGAATCAATAGAGGGAACCTGTGTACTAGAATTACGAACATATGCCAAATAGGCCAAACACCCCTTCTCGACCATACGTCAAGCCTTCACATAAGAGATAACACTATGGGTAGAATGACCAGGAGTCCCTCTCCACTCTAAATGAGGCATACCCGGTAAAGCTAAGGTCACAGTCTTGGCATGACAATCCAAGATAGCGTGGTAAGGTGATAAGCAACCCATCTCCAATATAATATCGAAGTCAACCATGTCTAAAAGCAACAAATCTACACGAGTCTCACGACCCCCAATCACCACAATAGAAGAACGATGGACTCGATCGACCACAAAAGAGTCACCCACCGGTGTAGACACATAAATAGGAATACCCAATGCATCACTAGGCATGACCAAATATGGGGCAAAATAAGATGACACATACGAATACGTAGACCCCGGATCAAACAACACTGAAGCATCCCTATCACAAACCAGAACCGTACCTGTAATAACCGCATTTAAAGCCTCTGCCTCGGGTCTGGCCTGAAGATCATAACATCGGGGCTGAGCCCCACCACTCTGATCTACCTCTCTAGGACGGCCTGCTGCTGGCTGGCCTCCACCTCTGGCGGTCTGAGCTCCACCTCTAAATCCTCCCCCTCCCCCTCTAGCACCTCTACCCCCGCCTCTAGCTGGCTGGGCGGCCTGTGGAACATCTGGTGCCTGAATCATAGGACGGGGACCCTGCTGCTGCGACTGAGTACCCACTAGCCTCGGACAAGCCCTCCTGATATAACCATACTCACCACACTCATAACATCCACCCGAATGCTGTGGCTGAGGAAACTGAGGGTGACCCTGGCGGCCTGAATGACCACCCCGAAAGCTCTGGAGCGGCGGTGCACTGATAGGAGATGATGGTGCACTATAGGGCTGCTGATCAGAATACTGCCCGCGAGAACGACGGACACCTGAGGCACCGTGAGAAACCTGGAGTGCTGACTGGAAGGGCCTAGGAGGATGACCCCTATCATACGAATCTCTGCCTCCAGACGAGGCACCACTGAATCTGCCTGACTGACGGGGTCTCTTGTATGCCCTGTGACCACCCCCCTGCAATAATACCATCTCAACTCTCCGAGCCACATTGGCCGCATCCTGAAAGGATATCTCACTCCCAGCCTCCCTAGCCACCTGGAGATGAATAGGCTGAATGAGTCCATCAATAAACCGTCTCACTCTCTCCCTCTCAGTGGGAAGTATAATAAGAGCATGGCGAGCCAAATCAATAAACCTGGTCTCGTACTGGGTGACCGTCATGGATCCCTGCTGGAGACGCTCAAACTGCCTCCGATAGGCCTCTCGCTGTGTAATAGGGAGAAACTTCTCCATAAATAGATGCATGAACTGCTCCCAGGTCAAGGCTGGCGATCCTGCTGGTCTAACTAAACAATAATCCCTCCACCAAGTCTTGGCGGATCCAGACAAGCGAAATCGACCCCATTGGTCTCAACAATACCCATGTTCCGAAAAACTTCGTGGCAGCTGTCCAGATAATCCTGAGGATCCTCGGTAGATGCACCGCTGAAGGTAGTAGTGAAGAGCTTGGTGAACCTGTCCAATCTCCACAAAGCATCGGCTGAGCTGCTCCAACTGGCTGAAATGTTGGAGTCTGAGTCTGGGGAGCTACCTGCTCCGGAGTACGAGTAGCAGGAGTCTGGGCTCCTCCTCCAGCCTGAGAAGTTGCTGGTGCTACAGGAAGCAAGCATGCACGGGTGACACTCTCCATGAGGCCCACCAATCGGACCAGAGCGTCCTGAAGAACTGAGGTAGCAATAAACCCCTCTGGGACTTGAGCTGGGCCCACCGAAACTGCTGCGGCCGGAATCTCCTCGTCAAAATCAACCTGAGGCTCTGCCACTGGTGCTACTGCTCGGGGCTGAGCTCCGCCCCTGCCTCGGCCTCTAGCACGGCCTCGGCCTCGCCCTCTGCCCCTCGTGGGAGCTGCTGGGGGCTCTGACTGCTGATCGGTAGATGAGGAAGCGCGTGTTCTCGCCATCTGCGAAAGAACAGAGTAGAAATTCAATTAGCTCTGAGAAACCAAACCGCACGACAAAAAAAAACAAATGTGAAACTTTTCCTAACTCTGTAGCCTCTGGGGGATAAATACAGACGTCTCCGTACCGATCCCTCAAACTCTACTGAGCTTGTCCGTGAATTGTGAGACCTATGTAACCTAGCGCTCTGATACCAACTTGGCACGACCCGGAATTCCCACCCTCGGGAGTCGTGATGGCGCCTAGTCGTAGAAGCTAGGCAAGCCGCACATTTAGAGTCCATAAATACTTTGTTTTAAAATCCATCTTTACCAATTTAATTAACAGTAAATAAATAATTAACAACAACGGAATTCGTAATTTAGCGGAAGACTTAAACGAAATAAAACAAAGTGATAAGGAAAATCCACATGTGCCTCTACCCAGAACTGGTGTCACAACATTCACGGACTATCTAAGATTGCTACATACAACTGTCAGAAATAAGGAATAAAGTTTGTCTCGGATACAAAAGGAAATAGTGCATCGGAATAGATAGAAGAGATGTCGGGCCTGCGGACGCCTCCAGGACTACCTCGGGATCTCGTGGTACCTGGATCGCAAAAGAGCATAGAGTGTAGTATCAGCACAACCGACCCCATGTGCTGGTAAGTGCCTAGCCTAACCCCGGCGAAGTAGTGACGAGGCTAGGACCAGACTCCAGATAAACCTGTGCGGATATATAATATATTGCACAAAAATAAACAAGTAATGAGCAGTTAAAAGGGAGGGGTACATGCCTCGGGGAAACAGTTCAACTTAGCAGAAACTAAATAAATATGAAGGAACAGTACAGTACCTAAAACAATATAATAACACTACTATTGGGCGTGCAACCCGATCCATATATATATATATATATATATATAGCTGTTGCGGCATGCAACCCGATCCAATAAATATAATATATCTGTTGCGGCGTGCAACCCGATCCAATATAATGTCTGTTGCAGCGTGCAACCTGATCCAATATAATATATGTTGCGGCGTGCAATCCGACCACTTACCTCGATGCCTTGAACACAACTCAAGCCTCAATTATAGCTTTACCCCTTGATTCCACCGCCAATTCGCTCGTATCTAATCATAAATTACTTAATTACATTAATAAACACTAAATGAATCAACCCCAATGCATGAAAATGAGTTTTCCAAAGTTTTACCCAAAAAGTCAAAAATCGCCCCCGGGCCCACGTGGTCAAAACCCGAGGTTCGAACCAAAATCCGATTACCCATTCCCCCACGAACTCAAATATATAATTTGTTTTGAAATCGGACCACAAATTGAGGTCCAAATCCCCAATTTTTGAAAAACCTAGGTTCCACCCAAAACACCCAATTTTCCCCATGAAAATCTTTAATTTTTGATTGAAATCATGTTAAAAGATGCTAATGATTGAAGGAAATGAGCAAAAACTAACTTACAATTGATTTGGAAGAAGACTTGTTCTTGGAAAATCGCCTAAGTGTGTTTGGGTTTGAGAAAATATGAAAAATGGGGTTCAAAATCGTTTAAGTGTAAAAATTGCAGGTCTCTGATATGGGAAATGCGAACATGGGTTCGCAATTGCGAACCCCGACTTCTCTGATGTGGGAATTGCGAATGCGAACCCTTCATAATTTCCCAGCTTTCGCATTTGCTAGTGAAAATATCGCATTTGCATGTCTGAGGATTTTGGCGGCCATCGCTTTTGCGATGGAAATCTTCACATTTGCGAAGAAGGCTGCCCATTTGCGGGCTCGCTTTTGCGAGGCTGGCTTCGCAAATGCGAAGCCTGCAGGTCAGTTCATACTTTAAGTTCAAGAATGCAACCCGTGGCCTATCCAAAACTCACCCGAGCCCTCGGGGCTCCAATCCAAATATGCACACAACCTCAAAAACATCCTACGGACTTATTCGTGCGATCAAATCGCCAATATAACATCACAAACATCGAATTAAACCTCAAAATCCAAGAATTCTTTCAAACTTCATAAAACATCAAATTTTCCAATTTAGGTCCGAATCACGTCAAACGACGTCTGTTTTCAACCAAATTTTACAGTAATGACTTAAAACATATACAAGACCTGTACCGGGCGCCGGAACCAAAATACGGGCCCGATACCAACACGTTCTAATCAATTTTCATTTTAAATTTCCCTAAACAATTTCAGAAAATAATTGTACAAAAAAATTTATTTCTCGGGTTTGGGACCTCGGAATTCGAGTCCGGGCATATGCCCAAGTCCCATATTTTTCTACGGACCCTCCGGGACCGTCAAATCACGGGTCCGGGTCCCTTTACCAAAAACGTTAACCAAGGTCAAATATATTGTTTACCAAAAACGTTGACCAAGGTCAAATTTATTCATTTTAACATCAAAACTTAGCACTTTTCACAGAATTTCATATTTAAGCTTTCCGGCTATGCGCCCGAACTGCGCACGCAAATTGAGGCAACTCTAAATGAGGTTTCCAAGGCGTCGGGGTCATAGAATTTAATTTAAAATAAGTGATGACCGTTTGGGTCATCACACCATGCTTTGTGAAACCTTACATCATTATTGGTATTGACCTTAGTAAGTGTCATGTCGATCTCTCGTCACTTCTTCTTCGTGGTTAGACTGGATACTTACTGCGTATATGTTGTTTATGTACTCATACTTTGCTTCTGTACTCAATTGTATCGGATCTGAGGCAGGTACATCTGGTTATCAGTTTGGTGCGCACTCCTGATAGAGCCCCGAGATTCCACGGTGAGCTGCTCCCTTCCTATGTCGTTCAGCAGCGTGATAGAGTCTCTCTGTACTTTTGGATGTCTATTCTAGTTCAGATAGTAGGATAGATTTATTCTTTTGTGTATTCTACTAGATGCCCATATACTTGTGACACCAGGTCTTGGCACACACATTGGTAGACTATTCTTTTGGTTTATATAATAATTATCGTACGTTACTGATTATCAATTATTTTTTATTCAAATGAACAAACTATCGGAACTGTTTTGGTAAAGTAAACTGAGAATTTACTAATATGTAGAGTTGGCTTGCCTAACAACGCGGTTGGGCGCCATCACGATCTGTAATAAAATTGGATCGTGATAACTACTCTACGGATATTTAAATTAAATTTAAGCTATTTAATACTTTACCTCTAATATAAATAATTGACCTTTGAATCCTAATCTTTACTGAACTATAGAACAAATAAGGTTTTGTTTATAATTCAAATTCGAAATATTGTTAAGTGTAGATAACTTCATTTAATTACATCCTTTAATTATGATTCCTTTCTCTAAGTCTTAAATATTAGTTTTGTCAAAAGATTGTCAAGTAGTTTATTTTTAGCCTGTCATGTGGCTTAACTACACATTGCAAAGTCTCTTACACACACACGCACACGCACAAGTACACAAACACACGCATACGCACAAACACACAAACGCGCGCGCGCGCGCACACACGCACAAGCACACAAACACACGCATACGCACAAACACACAAACGCGCGCGCGCGCGCGCACACACACACACACACACACATATATATATATATATATATATATATATATATATATATATATATATATATATATATTGTATTTTATTTCTTATTTTGCTACTTGAAATTTTTTCAATTTCCAAAGTCATCCTTTAGTATCTTAAGTGAATTTATTTACTTTATTTTATATTTTAACTTACCCCAAAGTATAAATAGTTATAGACTCTCTCAATCTGCATCTTTCTGTATTTTTTATCTTTCTCTCTGTTTATAGAAGAAAAATTTATTGGATTTATATATAGATATATAGATTAGATTTGTCTAAAATATTTTTAGATTTTATACTAAAATGACAATTAACTTTTTCTAAAATTGCTACTTAGCTTAGTATAAAGCTTGATTATACTTTTGTTAATATAATATAAATTGATTTACATAAGGAAGATCAAGAAATAGAACTTTAATCTATTTATTGCTAAAAGCACTCACCTTTACAATGAGTAAGATCAGTAAAATTGATCTTTTCTACGTTAATATTATAACTCTGTAACCAATGAACTATTTATTGAGACCAAACATCAATGAGCAAAAATCTAAATGCTAAATTAAAATAAAAGTTCATGATTATCTATTTGAATGTCCCACTAATTCAGGAAGACGATTTAAGAACTCCTTAACAAATCTACGTTTAGTAATTAGTAGCCTTTGTGGCGTGGCTGATTTCTTTTAATTCAGATTTTGATGAACAAATATTTCTTAACAAAATTAACCACACTCTAAGTATAAACTAACAATTAATTATATTATTCAATTATCTTGTTCTAAAATTGTCAAGTGACTTGTTAATTCTTGCCACATGGCTATAATGCTAATTATATATGATAATTTTATTCCTTTAATATATATATATATATATATA
>NW_017670372.1:304416-411926 GCF_001879085.1 Nicotiana attenuata | reverse complement strand
TATATATATATATATATATATATATATATATATATATATATATATATATATATATATATATATATATATATATATATATATATATATATATATAGTAAAGGAATAAAATTGAGAGATCCCAAATTCCAACGGGTTTTGAAGAAAAATTTAAAAATATCAACGTTTTCGTCTTATAATATTCTATCCAAAAGAGGAATATTCGTGTATATTTTTCGCTACTACACATTAATTATTTTACAACAAATTCTCTTTTTATTTTTTATTTATCTATAAATTCTTCTCCCTTTTGATTCCTCTTTGATCCTCTTTGTTGGATCTATTATTTTTATGGTGACTCGAACCCACAAATTTATAGGTGGGAATGAGCAACCCTTGTCGAATTTGTTTGTTTGAAGGGATAGATTGAAACATGAACTCTCAAGGGAATAAACTACTTAAATTAATCAAAATGGGACCTTTGTTAATCAGTTCTACGGTTCTACCGATTCTGTTTTTCGTTCGTATCACTTTTTAGCCCTTTTCTTTTTTCACAAAAAAGGGGTAAAGGTAGAGTAATCATCATTTTTTTTCTTTGTTTAATAAATAAAATATTCGATATAAAACTAGTATTTGATTGATGAGAAAGAACGATATACTTAGATTATTTATTTAAAAAATAGTACTCAAACCACCAACGGTTGTGGTGGGACCTAAGTACTAAGTAACCTTAGAATGAGGATCCCAATCTTTTATAAAAAAATATTATTATTTAAAGTAACTGTCACGATCCTAAACCTAGACCCGATCGTGATGGCGCCTCTCGTGAAGACAAGGCCAGCCGACACAACACCCAATTCATTTTAACAATTAAAATAACACAATATAAGTCATTGACATGATTAAATCCCAAACAAAACAGTGAAATAGTATAATTTGCAGAACAAACACAGCACGACATCGGGGTGTCACCAGTCATGAGCATCTAACATAAGTCTCGAAATATGGAAAAAGGACTACACCGTCTATTACAAAATGTCAGTACTAGGGAAAAGAAACAATGATAAGAGGGAGAAACACTGGGCTGCGAATGCCGAGCAGCTACCTAGTGGACTCCGGAAATCTGCTGGAAGCTATCAACCCTCACTAACAGGACCTGAAGCGCCTGAATCTGCACACAGGGTGCAGGGAGTAAAGTGAGTACTCCAACTCAGTGAGTAATAACAATAAATGAAGGTTGAGCGATAAGAAATCACGTAAATCACAACAACATGCTATAAAGAGGCAGAGTAAAAACAAAAAAGTGCATTTAACAGTGAAATCTTATAAAACACCTTAGTTCAGTATAAGCTTCATTAAAATACTTTTTCAACAGTTAAACAAGTAAATAAAAAGGCAGCTAGAAAGGATAAACATATAAAATTCGCCCCTCGGGCACAATATCAACAGAATCAGCCCCCCGGGCAATAACATGGAACAACACCAGCCCCTCAAGTTATATCTCATATCACAATGGGTACCCGCGATCACTGGAGGTGTACAGACTCCGGGAGGGGCCCCTTACGGCCCAAACGCAATATCAAGCTATATCGTGGCATAATCATTAGGCTTTCGGCCTCATATCAACAAGCCACCATGTGGCGTACAAATCTCTGGCCCTCGGCTTCAAAATCATAATTAGTGTATCACCGCTGCGGCGTGCAGCCCCACCTAAAAGTATCCTCACAACACAGGCCCTCAGCCTTACTTAGTCAAAATCTCATAAGCCACTCAGGCAACAGTAAAACATGATGCTCAGCCCAAAATTTTATTTAAAATATTATTTAATGTGTTTAAACAAAGTAAACATGTCTGAGTTATAAAAACAGTAGAATATAGCATGAGTGAGTACAAGTATAAAGTCAAAACAGTGAGGAAATGGCAGTAAAAATCCCCTAAGGGTCCAAATAGTTGGCACGAAGCCCAAATATGGCATTTAGCCCAAAACATGATAACATCAAACAGTTTGCAATCAAATACACGGTAAAACAGTCATTCGGGATGGACTAAGTCACAATCCCCAACGGTGCATGATCCCACGCTCGTCATCTAGCCTGTGAGTCACCTCAACATAGCACAATGATGTGTAATCCGGGGTTTCATACCCTCAGGACAATATTTAAAATCATTACTCACCTCAATTCGGCCCAACTCTAGCTCGCGATGCCTTTGCCCCTCGAATCGGCCTCCGGATGCTCCAAATCTAGGAAAATCACTACATAACCATCAAAATATGCTAAGGGGACAAAGCCCACTCGAAAACAATCGAAAAACAACGCGAATCCCGAAATTAACCAAACCCGACCCCCGGGCCCACGTCTCGGAATCCGACAAAATTAACATCAATGGGGTCCTTATCCTCTCACGAGTTCATACATACCAAATTTACCAAAATCCAACCACAAATGGCCCCTCAAATCCCTAGATTTAGGTCTCCAGTTTCCAAGCCCTAACTTCCTATTTGCTACTGATTTTCCCATGTAATTCAAGCTCACAACCTTAAAAAAATCATCATAAAAAACGAGTTTAGAGACCAAGGACCTTACCTCCAAGAAGCCCTATTGAATTCTCCCTTCAATTAGCTCTCCAAAACTTCTTCTTGAATGAAATATGGTGAAAACCCACTCAAAATCGCGAAGGGTAAAATTTATATATTCTGACCCAGCAAAACCGCACCTGCGGTTAGAGGGTTGCATCTGTGCTACCGCTTCTACGGTCAAAGCACCGCTTATGCGGTTACTCACTTAAGACCCAAGCGCCGCATCTGCGATGCAAATCCCGCACCTGCGCTACCGCAGGTGCGCTTCCTTAACCACTTCTGCGGTTCTAGCTGACACTCTCCTTGGCCGCATATGCGACTCCAGTTTCGCTTCTGCGAGACTGCACCTGCGGTCCCCTAGCCGCAGGTGCGGTTATGACAGCAAATGGGAAAATCTTCAGCTGCCAAAACCCAACTCAAATCTTCCCGTCAACCATCCGAAATCAACCCCGATGCCCCCGGGACTTCAACCAATAGCACAACAAGCCATATACTACTATCCAAACTTATACCAACCTTCAAACACCTCAAACGACATCGAATTAACCAAAACACATTGGATTCAAGCCTAAGGTTCCAAAAATCTTCCGAATTACGTTTTTGACCAAAAGTCTATCAAATCTCGTCCGAATGACCTGAAATTTTGCACACACGTCACAAATGACATAACAGACCTACTCCAACTTCCGGAATTCCATTCCGACCCCTATATCAAAATCTCACCTATCAACCGGAAATCGCCAAAATTCTAGTTTCGCCAATTCAAGCATAAATCTACTCCGAACCTCCAAAACACATTCCGATCACGCTCCTAAGTCCCAAATCACCTAAGGAAGCTAACCAAATCATAAAAATTCCAATCTGAGGCCATATACTAACAAGTCAAAACTTGGTCAAACATTTTAAATTTTAAGCTTCAAACTGAGAACTGTTTCTTCCAAATCCATTCTGATTACCCTGAAAAACCAAAACCGACGATTTACATAAGTCATAATACATCACACGGGGCTAGTCATGCCCGAGAACTAGAGAGCGAAGTACAAAAGCTTAAAACGACCGGTCTGGTCGTTACAGTAACCTTGCTGGAATAGTTGCATATAACATTCTAAGACGTCAATATGAAAAGAAAAAGACCTATAATGTAGATTTGCTTTGTTGCAGAAAGTTCAAGTAAAAGTTTCGATAGGATTCTTTTACCTTTAATTAGAAATATCGTGTTCGACCCGCGAGTTTAAATAAATCTTAGTAAGGAGCTTTTTCCCTTTTAATGGACGTTATATAATGCAAGTTGAAGTTAAGAGCCCAAAATGAATACGGAAAATCGGGTAAAAACCAAAAGTATTGGGAAAAATAATATTGTGATAGGGAGCACATATTTTCAAAAGTATATTGTTTCACACATGGGAGGCAGGAATTAGGAAATGAAAATCCATTAAAAGCCAAATTGATGGGCAGCACATGCCTGATGCAACCCCTACTACTAAAAATATTGAATTTGTTATAAATATAATTCTATTTAAGGTGAGTGTCTATATTTAAAGAGATTCTAGGGTTTATTACTTGGTGGCTAAGTCACTCTCTCTCTATAAATAGAGGGTTCTATTCCATTGTAATTAATCCCAAAATCAATAAGAATTCTCTCTCTCTACTTTTCTCTGTAATACTCTTCTTCTTCTTTTATTGTTTTATAACACGTTATCAGCACGAGACTCTAACCAATTGAGTAGAAGTTTTGAGATTGAGCATAATGATTGTCAATTATTCCATGAACTTCCTTCATGATTAAATTCTGGATTTAAGGTAAGTATTTTACCGTAATTTTCTTTTTTATTCTATACTTTGATTTTAAATACAAGCAAAGACAAAAAAGTTTGATTATAACTCTAACGGAGTTTGTAAGAAATTATAACCATCTAAAGTGGTAAAATTTCTATGCCTCGCCATGATCAAATTCATGTATGATTGCGGGCAAAGAATTGAATACCCGTCCCATTGAATTTGCTCCATTCTCATTCCCTTAAGAGAATGTGATAGCAGTATGTGATAAGTCTGAAAGAAGACAAAATTATTACTATGAATGTATCAATGGATATGGACGTGGCAATAGACGAAATTATAATCGTCATCATTTGTGGTAATGAGAACAATAAGGATTCTCAAAATAATCTTTCACTCTGTGAAAAATATTTGCCATCGATTTGACATGAGATTTTGTAAAGCACATATAGATGATTATGGTCCATTCATGATGTGAATGTGACAACATCTGATTTATGAATACATATTCATTCTTCAAAGAATATGAGCGTGCTAGTGGTAGTGAATATACCGCACTCACCTCTAAAAGAAGGTTTGAGATGATATAAGAAAATAATGTCATTATTATGGCATGAATGGTCATTGGTCACGTACCTATTGTACGCCAAAATATTTTGGCATTGTGATTATTAAAGACAACGGTAAATGCAAGAAACAGATCTTGCATATAATTTTGACCATAACCATAGTGGTATAACTTTCTCTTTTAAAGAGATATTCACCATATGGGTGTTGATGAATATGTGGTACTACAAAATTAATTGAGAACTCTGCAAGAGACAATTATACTATTTTGGAAAAACACAATTAATTACCAATAGGGTATTGTGTTGTAGTAAGTCTCAAAGAAACTTATTCAGTTTCCAAAGTATACGCGAAAGCGGTTGATTATATTGAGACTATAAACAAAGGAAAGATTTAACATCTTCTATTATTACGGGGTAATATGTATGTGAAAAGCTACCGGCTTTATTCTCCAATTTATACTACACAAATAAAAGAATATCACAATGAAGCGGATATTTATTGATATAAAAACCCATATCATAATAAACTTGGAGTTTATTCATAATTGCACACCTCATGGTGTAAACCTGAAGTTTATCAATATTGATAATTTATCCAGTTGGCATAATTGGTTTAGCCATGTTAATTCAAGTATGATGTGCAAAAAATAAAAGAGAATTCACATGGGTAAATATTAAAGAACTAGAAAGTTCTTTACGAATTCTCTTACATTGCTTGTTCTCATTAATTAATATACCAACTAAAATTGGGATTGAATCCCATGAATGCTGAAAATATCAAAGGTGAATATGGGCCCATTCACCTGCCATGTATACCACATAAGATGCATCTATGAGATGGTTACATGTGCGATTAGTATTAACCCGCAATATGGTGTTTGCGAGGTAACTTGCTCAATAATTTGATTTAGAGCATAATTTCCAGATTTTTTATTCAAGATAGTTCATCTTGATAAGTTGGTTTACATCACAGTTGGTTTAGCAAAATGATTTATTGAGTGACTCCACTTAATAGCTAAGCCATTGCTTGTGAGAACAAAGTTATATATATCAGTTTGATATACGTTATATACCAAAGTATATTATTTTCTCCCCTCACAAGTGGTTCAGGGTCAGGAACCAAATAATTCCATCTTATTATTATTGATGTGCGGTGTATATTTTGATTAACACCATAACGCACAAAGATGGATTTTCAAAATTGAGGAAGCAAGTTAGTTTTTCTAACATGAGGGGGAGACAAGATAAACAATTGAGAAAAAGTTACGTGAAATGAATTATCGTTTGTACATCTAGATCCTCGAATAAAATAATATGAACTTGAAGTTCATAAAAAGATAATTCATCTGCAATATATTGCAAATCATACCAGACGCATTTGTTGACCCAAAGAAAGTAACTATATTCTCATTGCAAATGCTCCTATTAAGTCCTGAAGGACAAAGTCTATGGTACGCTTGAAGCGTATAGACAAATCGGTTTCAAATAAACTTCTTAATATAGAAGATGAGCAAATGATCAAAATGATCATACTAAGGAGGCAAGTGATCTAGAAGATCACATGACATAACACTTCATAAAATCTCATGAGAGATTCAGGTACCTGAAAATATGAATGAAGAGATCTTTATGTTATGCCTTTATGAAAAAATATTGAAACAGATATAAAATGTTTGTCGACGACATTGATTGTAGCGCTAAATATATATGAGGATCTTAAGTCTGGCGAAACAATTCAAGTGGAATTTGGTTTCATATGAATGACAAGTAGTTTTGGACCTGTAGTTCAAACACTTAAAAGTATAAAGACAATGGTGTGCGCTATCACCTTTATGTATCTTATATGTCTGGCATGACATGAAAACTTGATACAAATCTAAAGTCTATTTATATGGCTTATATGACTTAACTTATATGACAATCCATGAAGGATTTAAGTTGCTTGAAGCATATACAATTCTTGATCTTGAAGTACCACTTCATCAGTGCAATTTGTGCACAAATGTATCTTGCTATAATTATATGCATGATAATATGATAACAAGAGTTTTCACCTCTATGTGAAGATATTGAACTGACGATTCCAAAAAGATCATATGAAGACAATACATCTATTAGGAATGATGATTTCAAGGTGAAACAAATTCGTTCAAGAGATCTTTTGAAGATGGTGCACAAGACTGGAATGCAAATGCTTAAGGATGTGAATTGATGCTCTCATCAGGGGGAGTTAATACGCGTTGTACTCTTTTTTCCTTACATGGTTTTGTCCCACTGGGTTTTCCTTGCAAGGTTTTTAATGAGGCAACCAAAAGGCGTATTATTAGATTTGTGTACTCTTTTTCCTTTTCTAGAATTTCTTTTCCCACTGGATTTTATTTTAGTCAAGGTTTTAACGAGGCACATTATCTGTTTAATAGACATTCAAGGGGGAGTGTTATAAATATAATTCTATTTAAGGTGATTGTCTATATTTAGAGAGATTCTAGGGTTTATTACTTGGTGGCTAAGTCACTCTCTTCCTATAAATAGAGGGTTCTATTCCATTGTAATTAATCCCAAAATCAATAAGAATTCTCTCTCTACTTTTCTCTGTAATACTCTTCTTCTTCTTTTACTGTTTCATAACAGAATTAATATACTTTAGATCACAGATTTTAATAAAATTAAAGGGGAGGGATAACAAATCACAATAGAGATATTAAAGGAAAAAGACTTGAACCTTGATTCCCCAAAACAAAGAGTGAAATGCTCTGTCAAAGCTGAAGACTAAAGAGTGGTGATAAAAGCAGTAAACTTTTGAAAAGGGGAGAAAAACTTGTATAATCTGACCAAGTATTTAGGATTAATGCTATTCTTTTTCTTTTTCCTAATAACTGAGGTGCATTTCTCATTTAAGTTGCAGCGAACAAAATTAGACCAACTTACAACTCGGCGTAATATTTTTATGCCTGAATAAATAAATAAAATGTACATATATCTTTCGAAAAATTATAACCATACAATTTAAAAGCAAAGGGTGTCTTCGTTTGTAATATTGAATATAAAAAAGTACCTGACATACTAACGAGTACTTGGGATTTTACATAGTACCACTCTCTATATTATTTCTCTATTTGTGCATATCATCCATGTTACGATCCGGATTTTTCCCACCCTCGAGGGTCGTGATGGCGCCTACTAATAGGAGCTAGGCAAGCCAACTTAATTAGCAATTTCATTAAACACCTGGTCCTTTCTAACAATTAACCGCATTAAATAAATGCGACGAATTAAATCATAAGTGGAAGACTTAAATGTAGATAAATGATCGATAATACAGAAATTCCAACACATATATCTCTACCCCGGGACTGGAGTCACATACTCACGAACATCTAAGGAGTACTACATACAAAGTCTGAAAGAAACATAATCTATTTATCTCGGGTACAATGAGATGACAGCCAAATGTAAATATAGAAGGGAGACGGCGGGCCTGCGGACGCCTGCAAGCTACCTCGGGTCTCTCTGGACTGAAGGTTCGCTCCCGTGCTAATGTTGTTGCTGCTGCTCAATACCTGGACCTGTGCAAAAATGCACAGAGTGTAGCATCAGCACAACCGACCCCATGTGCTGGTAAGTGCCTAGCCTAACCCCGGCGAAGTAGTGACGAGGCTAGACTGGACCTCACATAAACCTGTGCAATTATAAATATACAGCAGAAATCGAAATACAAGGCAACTAACAGTATGGGAGGGGAAACATGCTGTGGGGAGCTAACAATATTAACAGTAAATCCAAAGTAATCATTCTAGGTGCAATCTAAAATTTAAGGCGAACAAGAAACTAATACCAACACTAAACACATTTGCATCAATAACTGTTGCGGCGCGCAACCCGACCCTAATACATTTCGACACTGTTGCGGCGTGCAACCCGATCCATAATTATCACTGTTGCGGCGTGCAACCCGATCCACAATTATCGTTGTTGCGGCGTGCAACCCGATCCACAATGCTTACCTCTCAACCTTGCCCAGACAACAGTCACAAATAAAGGGCAAAGGAGTGAACAAGTAATTGGAAGGAAATCCCAACAAGGGTACACAAACAACCGATAATAACCATGCAAGAGTAAATCGATATTTCTCTTTTTCTTTCATTTTCATATCCTAGTTCTCATTAGCACTCGTGACAAGCTCCAAGGCATTTCTCATTTCATATGCTCTCACCATTTATATTTCAGACCGAGCCAATGCTCCACGAATTTCTACAATCACAATATCTTTCACAAGGTGTTTACCACGCATAGAAGCCATCAAATAAGCATGGAAGGCATAACAATGTCCAAACAACCCACATATAAGGACTCACGGTCATGCTAGACCCCAATGTATAGGAACTCGTCACCATGCCTATACATCGTACTCGATCATTTAGCAATTAGCAAACAAGACTCGACTCCTATTCCCTCAAGCTAGGGTTAAACCAAACACTTACCTCAACTTCCACGGCCAATACAATCCTCCACAATCGCTTTCCCTCTCGAGTTCGGCTCCAACTCGACCAAATCTATGCAATAAGGACTTCATGTTATCAATAAGTGCTAAACAATTCAAACCCAATAACTAATTATAGCTTTTTCATCAATTTACCCAAAAGGTCAAAAATGCTCCCCGGGCCCACATGGTCAAAACCCGAGGTTCGAACCAAAATCCGTTTACCCATTCTCCATGAACTCAAATATGTAAGTTATTTTGGAATCGGACCTCGAATTGAGGTCCAAAACCCCCAAATTTTAGAAAACCTAGGTTCTACCCTAAATTCCCAATTTTCCCATTAAAATCTTTGTTTTGAAGTTGGAATTATGTTTAAGGATGTTAAGGAGTAAAGAAAATCAGTTAGAAAACACTTACCAATCGTTTTGAAGAAGTGGAATCGTTTGGAAAATCGCCTCTTATGTTTTGGATTTTGAAAAAAGTGAAAATTGACTGAAAATCCCGACTTTATATACTGTGCTGAAGACTGGCACGGACCGCACAAAAATGCACCGCGGCCGCACCGAGGAAGGGAAGAAAAGTGACTCTCTGAACCTACCCAGCGCGGACCGCACTGATTTGGTACGCGGCCGCGCTGGTTGAATGGACCCAAGACCCACTCTCTAAATCTCCCAGCCGGACCGCACTAATTCGGTGCGCAGCCGCGCTAGTCGACCTAGAATTCACTGTCCCTCTGAACCTAGCCACGCGGACCGCGCAGAAATGCACAGCGGCCGCGCGGCTTCCAACGCGGACCGCGCGGAAATGACCGCGGACGCGCTGGGGGCCTGCAACCCCTGAACCTGCAACCATCTGCTATTTTTTAAGCCTAAGACCTCCCAGGACCTACTCAAAACTCACCCGAGCCCCGATACATATAATCTCAAAAACATCTTACGGACTCATCCGTGCGATCAAATCGCCCAAACAACATCATAATCATCAAATTAGGCCTCAAGACCCAGGATTTCCTTCCAATTTCCATAAAACATCAAGTTTAGAGTTTTTAGTCCAAAACACGTCAAATGACGTCCAAATTCAACCAAACTTTACAGAAAGTACTTAAGCCATATATAAGACTTGTACCGGGCGTCGGAACCAAATTACGAGCCTGGTACCACAGTCTTTCAACCAAATTTTATTTCCAATTTTCTTAATTATTTTCAGAAAACAATTTCACGTAAAAATTTATTCCTCGGACTCGGGACCTCGGAATTTGATTCCGGGCACACCCCCAAGTCTCATATTTTCCTACGGACCCTCCGGGACTGTCGAATCACAAGTCCGGGTCTGTTTGCCTAAAACGTTGACCGAAGTCAAACTTAATCAATTAAAACATCAGAATTTTATTATTTTTCTCACAAATTCATATTTAAACGCTCCGGCTACGTGCCCGGACTGCGCACACAAACTCGAGGCAACCCCCAAGTGAGGTTTTCACGGCCTCAGAAATACAGAGCGAGAAGGAATACAGGTGATGACCCCTTGGGTCGTCACAATCCATGCGATGTAATGATCCGATCGGTTATTTCATGTGTTATCGCGCCGTTTTCCCCTTTTTTGCTTCTTTATGCTTTGTTCACCTGTGTTATTGTTGTGCGCTACCGTGCTAAAACACAAAATTAGAAAACTGTTAGAAGAATAAAAGAAACTGGAAAAACAGTAAAGAATAAGAAATATTCCGAGTCCACAATTTGCTTGTGTGTCCTTAAGGAATTTTAACCCCCTCACACGTTGCCAAGGTAATGGATTAAATCCTCCCAGGATGAAACGGAATAAACCTTCCTGTAACAGTGGCAATACAAACTGCAGGATACCAACGAACTCAAAGAACGGAGCAAAATCACACTTACGAATTTGAGAGAGAGAGACTACGAATTCGAATGCAGTATTTTTTCAGAAAGAAGGAAGTTCTGTAGTGTTTTGGTGTGTTAAAAACGAAGCCATGCCTCAGAACTTATAGGCAATTATTGGAAGAGGTGTGATGTTTGTTCTGGAAAAGGTGCCTTTTCAGAAGTTTACGCGGCCTGCCGCGGTCCTACCGCGGTTACGCCAGGACCGCGGCCAGGGTGGCCTTCTGAATCTGCAGCAGGGTTCTGGCGCGGTCCTACCGCGGTTACGCCAGGACCGCGACCAGACTATCCTTCTGAATCTTCAGCAGTGATCTGGCATTTAATTAATTATTAAATAATTAATTAAATAAATTTTGTCCAAAAATAATCTTATCGATCGATCATTTGACAAATCCAAATCCAAATCCAAATCCAAATACAAAGCCGAAGCCGAGCCGAGCGAGCGACGACGACGGCGCGAGGGATCATTCTCTTCAACTCCTTTTAAGAGCTTTAAGAAGTGATTCTATATATAAGCACACAAATGTCGTTGTCCCTCACCAATGAGGGACAAAGTGCAAGTCAAAAGCTCACTTCATTCAAATTTTCATTTCCCTCCATTTTATTTCCTACCATTTCCAATTCACACTCTTATACTTTAAAGCCCAATACTTAAAGTCTTTGAAGCTCAATGCCTTTAAAGTCCAACAGTTATATGGTATCAGGTTGGTTGGTTCGAATTCAGAATGGTTTTGGAAAGGTTTGAGACACTTAGTCTCTTTTGAGTAAGCTTAAGTCGGAAAAGTCAACCGGATATTGACTTATGTGAAACAGGTCTCGGATGTGAATTCTTATGGTTTGAATAGCTTCGTGAGGCGATTTGGGACTTAGGAGCGTGGTCGGAATGTATTTTGGAGGTCGTGGTAGATTTAGGCTTGAATTGGCGAAATTGAAATTTTGGCGTTTTCCGGTTGATAGTGAAAATTTTGATATCGGGGTCGGAATGGAATTCCGGAAGTCACAGTAGGTCCGTTGTGTCATTTATGACGTGTGTACATAATTTCAGGTTATTCTGACGAGATTTGATAGACTTTTTGATCAAAAGCGGAATTCGGAAGTTTTTGGAATCCTTAGGCTTGAATCCGAGGGTATTTTGATGATTCGATGTTGTTTTGGGTGTTTCGAAGATTGGTATAAGTTTGAATAGTGGTATGTGACTTGCTAGTTCTTTTGGTTGAGGTCCCGGGAGCCTCGGGGTGATTTCGAATGGTTGACGGGAAGTTGAGAGTTATAATTGTGCAGCTGAAGCTGCTAATTTTGCTGCCATAACCTCACCTGCGGATTGGGGACCGCAGGTGCGGGATCGCATAAGCGAAGAGAAGCCGCAGATGCAGCCATGGGAAAGGATGGTCAGAAGGTGCAGGTGCGGAAGGCTCAGCGCACCTGCGAGATCGCAGGTGCGGAAGGGGATGCGCAGGTGTGGTTTTGAGGGACATAAGTGGAAACCGCAGAAGCGGTTGTTTGGCCGCAGAAGCGGTGCCGTAGGTGCGTAAAAGGGACTGCAGGTGCGAAAACCCTAGGGAAAGTATATAAGTCCTCCTTCGCGAATTTTTGATTATTCCACCATTTTCACATACGGGTTTGAGCTTGGGAATTAAAGAGGGAATCGTGGAGGTAATGTTTTTTGACCCTAAACTTGTTTCTATGATGGTATCTAACTGTTTACGCTTGAAATCTATGGAAATTAGTAGCAAAAATTGGAGGTTTAGGGCTTGGAAATTGGAGACCTTAATCTAGGGATTTGAGGGGTCATTTATGGACAGATTTTGGTATTCTTAGTATGTATGAACTCGTGGGAGGATAAAGATTCCATTGGCGTGATTTTTATCAGATTTCGAGACGTGGGCCCGAGGGTCGGGTTTGGTCAATTTCGGGTTTCTTGATGTAATTTGATTTTTTTCGCATGAGCTTCGTTCCCTTAGCACATTCTAATGTTATGATTCTGATTTTTGGGTAGATTTGACGCGAGTTGAGGCCGAGTCGTGAGGCATGGGCTTCGCAGAGTAGTATTTCATTCGGTTTGAGGTAAGTAACGATTGTACATCTAGATTGAGGGTATAAAACCCCAGAATTTCGTACTGTTTTGATAAATAAGGTGATACACATGCTAGGTGACAGGCGTGTGGGCGTGCACCCGTAGGGATTGTGACTCGGTCCGTCCCGTAGCCACTGTATAGTTGCGTACTTTGATATATTGTATATGATATCCATGTGTTTTAAAAGTTGTTTTGTTAACTTGGGCTGAACGCCATGTTTAGGGCCTTTGTGCCTAACAGTTTAGACCCTTAGGGGAGTTTTACTGATTTTTCTCACACTGTTTGATTTGAAAGCATAACCTCAGTCATGTATACCTGCTATTTGCTTAACCCGATTTTCATTACTCTATTTTTAAACTACAAGAACTGTTTGGGCTGAGTTTCCCTGATTTTTACTTAAATGCCCGAGTAACTGTGAGGTTGATGACTGAGAGTGAGGTCGAGGACTATATTATATATATGGATCGGGCTGCACGCTGCAGCAATATTATTATATATTTATGGATCGGGCTGCACGCCGCAACGATATATATATATATATGGATCAGGCTGCACGCCGCAGCGACATATTGGATCGGGCCGCGCGCCGCAGCGATATGACGCTTAGGCTGAAGGAGCCTCCGGAGTGTGTACACCCCCAATGAGCGTAGTCGATTATATATATTGGATCGGGCTGCACGCCGCAATGATTATTACTATTATTAATACTATGAGATACTATTGAGCCCGAGTGCTGAGTGTGAGTACTGTGTGATGAGAGCTGAGTCACGAGTGGCTGAGAGGCTTGCCCCAGGGGCTATACTTATGAGTGATACCCTGCCGAGGAGCCTGTTTATGATATTTATAGTTTTTCACTCTTCTTTTATACCAAGGCTCTCCTGAAAATGTTGAATAAACGATTTCAAGGTTTTTGACTTAAACTGGAGATTTTACAAGTAAATTGGCTATTGAACTGCAGATTTTTGACTTGATATTTCTGTTGAGATTTCATGATATGTGATTTTAAATGCTCATCACTGCACTCAGACTTTATGTACTTTAGTTACTTATTGAGTTGGTGTACTCACGTTACTCCCTGCACCTTGTGTGCAGATCCAGGTGCTCGTGCATCAGAGTGAGAGCTTCCAGCACTCTCAGTTGTATTCGGAGATCGCAAGGTAGCTGCACGGCGTTCGCAGCCCTGCCTTCCTCCTTCCTATCTTAGTATTTTGTTATTTTTAGACTTATTATGTATTATTCAGACAGTGTTGGGTCGTACTTAGAGGCTCATGACTAGTGACACCGGATTCGGGCTGTGTTAGAATATTTTGTACTGGTCCGCTTCTTCCTGTCAGTTTATGTATTTCATATGAAGAATTTGAGACTTAATCGTTTTTAGAAATGATTTTTATAAAAAGAATTTGATGTGGTGAATGTTGGTTCGGCTTGCCTAGTACTGTGATAGGCACCATCACAACCGGAATATTTGGGGCCGTGACATAAGAAGACCATGCTAGTCTTCTCTTTATCACACTCTATATCACTTTTTGCTTTATATCTTTTGGTGAATAACAAAGGAAGACTCCCCTTTTTTGTGGAAAAAAAATTAGAATACATTACCTCCTTTTTTTTTACGGCGGGGTTGCGGCAAAATTTACCCTGTGATTATTTGTACTAATCTCTACTATATTAAAAGCACGAATATCCTTATCGAAATGTTATTCGTCTTTTTTATTATTTAAAAATAAATATTATATTGGATAAATCATAATTAAATTATTTTCCTAAGGAGAATGAAATCAACTAAAAGTTTGATTATTACATCTTTCCTTATCGAACTAAGTAAGAAATTCGAATATTTAGGTTAAGATTAATTAAAAGCTTATAAAAATAAAAATAAAAAACCTAACTTTTTATCTGTTGAAAATAACGTGACGGGTCATGACTCATGCGGTGGAAGATATCTATTCTTTGACTTTTTTTTTTCTTACAATAAATATAGTATATATTTTTTTGGTAAGTAAATGAATTTTATTTAGCGAGTAATATTTACAAAGCATAAACTAACTGCACAACCTGAACAAAAGCCCCGGACCTGTCGTAACTCTCAATCTTTAGCTACAACGACAAATCTATCATACTTTGCAAACAAACGAAGTTGTACAATTAATGTTATTCTTATCTTTTAACAATATATTTGTTGTAGATTTTGTATCATTTCAAGTACTTCGGAGATATTTTTATTGGCTAGAGGCATCACTAAAAACTTATCTATTCTTTATTGAGTTAGTTAAATAGATAAATATTTTTTAAAAGCTTAAATTATTTTTCTTAATTTTTATGTTATAACTTGAAATATTTTTTTAATATTATTTAAGTGATAATCAAATTTTGCCCTCGTTAATTTTGAGTACAAACATATTCTTAATGAATTCTCATTAAACTATATATTTTTTAAAAGTACAAATGCTAAATGAGTTATCCTTCATTATTATACTTTCTTTTCGAATTCATTCCGACGAGGACAACTCACTATATTCTCAATATATTAAGTTGTTAGTTGCAGAATATTAACTCAACATTTTAATCTTTTCATTCTCAAATTCTAAGAGACCAAAAAATTCAGTTTTTTATTCATATTATTTGACAAATCCTTGAAGAATCGTGAAAACATAATTACGTACTTTGTTTTAGCATTAGTCACAGAAATAACAATAATTTTCATAAGATATTTTCACATAAGTCCTCATAAATCACAATATGGCATTTGAAAACTTCAGATGGAAATGATTTCTTCCTCTATTGAGCTAGCTAAATATAAAAATATTTATTTATTTCCAAAAATAATTCTTTAACTTTTATTTTATAATTTCATATAACTCAAATATCTAATACTGTTTACATAATTTTTTTAAAATATACTTGTTAATATGGATACACATGCAAAGTCGTTGTCACGATCGGGAATTTCCACCGTAGAGACTGTGAAGGCGCCTAACATTTCATTTGCTAGGCAAGCCAACGTTAGAGGGTTTTGAATGCCAAATTTATGCCATTTTCAGTAATAAGAACAATGAAGTTAAACAGATACTAAAACAACTTTGCGGAATAACATAAACCCGTAATATCTGAAACATTTAGGATCTGGAGCCACAACTAACGAGCTAGTATTATTAACTACTAACAGAGTCTGAAAGGAAATGCAGTGTTCTGAAGGAAAAGAAACAGTAAAATAACAAGATTGGGAAGAGACTCTAGGTCTGCAAACGCCAGCAGATCTACCTTGGGTCTCCTGTCAAGCAATCCAGCCGCTAACCTCACGATCAGCTCGGGTCCGTACCAAAAGCTGCACAAGAAGTGCAGAGTGCAGTATCAGTACAACCGATCCCATGTACGGGTAAATGTCGAGCCTAAACCTCGACGAAGTAGTGACGAGGCTATGACAAGATACCTACATAATAAACCTGTGCAATTTAACAGTATACGTACAAGAATAACGGCAAGTAAAGACTAAACGGTTAATATTGTGAGCACATAATTTTTGCTCGATGAAAAAATACTCCTACAAATTCACAAAATATAAATTTGTTTTTAATTATTTTAATTTTTATAGAATTTTTAGGAATTTGTTGCTAATTGTTGTTTGCATTTTAGTTGCATGTTTAATATTTTCAAATTATAAGAAAATACCAAAAATATCTAATATATTCATTGCATAACATTTTAGGTTTTATTTGCATTTAGGAATTATGTAACGACCCGACAGATGTAACGATCCGACCGGTCGTTTTGAGCCCTAGCGTGTCGTTCAGCGGTTTGAGGCCATGAGCAGCTTCAATTCAGGCATTATGACTTGTACGCATGGTCGGAATTGAAATTCGGGAAGTTCGGAGTTGACTTGGAGAGAAAATTCTCATTTCGGAAGCATTAAGTTGAGAGAATTGACTAGGATTGGATTTCAGAGTAAACGACCTCGAAATTGGGATCCGAGGGTTCCAGCAGGTTCGTAGGATGATTTCGGACTTGGGCGTATGCCCGGATCGGGTTTTGGATGACCCGGGAGCGTTTTAGCGCCTTTTGTGGAAGTTAGCATTTTTGAGGAAATTTCATAAGTTTGGGTTGAAATACATTTCAGTGTTATTGATGTCCGTTTGGGATTCCAAGTTTGGGAGTAGCTCCGTATGGCGATTCTGGAGTTGGGAGCGCGATCGGAAGTGAATTTGGATGTCCGTGGGTCATTTTGGAGTCATTTGGCTAAAGCTAGGAATTTGAAGGTTTTTGAGAAGTTTGACCAGAGGTGGACTTTTTTATATCGGGGTCGGAATCCGATTCCGGAAGTTGGAGTAGGTCCGTAATGTCGAATATGACTTGTGTGCAAAATTTAAAGTCAATCGGACGTGATTTGATAGGTTTAAACATCGAAAGTAGAAGTTTGAAATTCTAAAGTTCATAAAGCTTGGATTGGAGGCCGATTCGTGGTTTTACCGTTGTTTGATATGATTTGAGCCCCCGAGCAAGTCCGTAATGTGTTTTGAGACTGGTTGGTATGATTGGTTGGAGTCCCGGGGGCCTCGGGTGGATTCCGAGTGGTTAACGGATCGAAAATGGAATTTTTGAAGGGTTGAAGTTTCTGGTAGCTGGTATAACCACACCTGCGAGAAATGGGCCGCAGGTGCGGAGCCGCAGAAGCGGCGAGAGGAGCCCCAGATGCGGTTTGGACCAGAAGGGAAGGGACCGCAGATGCGGTTAAGCAGCCGCAGAAGCGGGACCACACCTGCGGCGGTCGAGTCGCAGAAGCGGAAGCGAGGGCCCGGTGAGAAATCCGCAGGAGCGGTGGAAGTGCCGCACCTGCGAAACCACAGAAGCGGTCAAAGGACTGCAGGTGCGGAAAGTGCTGGAGGCAGTGGGTGTTTTAAAAATCGGGATTTGGCCATTTTCTCTCATTTTTCTCTTGTCTTGGGGCGATTTTGGAGAGCTTCAAGTGGGGTTTTTTATCATCAATGACAAGGTAAGCTAATCCCACCTATCTTGAGTTAAATATATCAATCATGTATGGATTTTAGCATGCATATTGGTAGAAAATTGGGGGTTTTGAGGAAAACCTAGAAAATTGATATTCTTGAAATTTGACCATGATTTTGGGTATGAAATTGAGAGTAAGTTAAATATTTGAGTTTGTGGAGTTATGGGTAAGCTTAATCTTCAAAAAATTTCGAAATCCGGGTATGTGGGCCCGAGGGCATTTTTGTCAACTTTTCGATCGGGGTTAGGAATTTTTATAAATTGGATTGTAATGAGTAATTGAGCATATATTAATGGATTTTCATAATTATTGGCTAGCTTTGGAGCATGTATTTCTGTGTGCACCTGCGTCGCATGCATGATACACGAGCAAGCTGATTGTTTATTTAAATTTGACCGCATCACATGTATGATTCGTGAGCGGGATAATAGATGCATCTGTGGTTCGTGCCGCTCGACCCACGGTAGTGCACATTTTACATTTATGGTGGAGCGGGCCGTACGACCTCGGCATGAGTTCCGCATGTTTGAATTGCTTGTCTTGGGATTTATTGATACTGCCTTCTGCTCTCCCCGACTTCGGATAATTGTTAAACAATGAATTACGAATCCGGAGACTTTTAATAAAAAGGAACTTTTACCTGTTTAGTAATCTACTGTTGTCCTCAATAAATCCGCGAGTCATCGCTTTAGTAATATTATTATTTGACCATTAGTAAGTGTCGAAGTTTCCATCTCGTCTCTACTTCTTCGAGATTAGGCGGGATACTTACTGAGTACACGTTGTTTTCGTACTCATGCTACAATTGCTTTGCATTTTGTTGCACAGGTACAGGTATTCCTATTGGCGCAATGGGCGTAGCAGCACGGACGATCCGGAGACTAGGTGAGCTTTATTTCCTCGAGGCGACCCGCAGCTAGTATAGTCTCTCTCTCAAAGTTGTATTTACTTTCTGTCCAATTGTGTTCCGGACAGCTGTTGTACTTTATTCAAATTCTTAGAAATTGCGCATGCACTTGTGACATCGGGTTCTGGGATGGTTACGAAGTATGTTGTATTAATTGCTTATCATTTAATTTGAATTGAAGCGATTATCTTTTATTTAGTAAACTTGGAGGGAGTATCAAATAGCATGCAAAGGGGTCAAGTGAAAAGACCTTATAGAAAAGTTTAGCAGGAAGTCAAAATCACATAAAGAAACAAAAGATTTCGAAATTCAGTCGAGCAACAGATGAAGCAACTCGAATAGGTCTAAAGCAAATTAGGGTTTTGAAAACCAACCGAATTCAGAACATGACGAATAAGTAAATCACATAGCAAGTAATCTCAGAACTCGATTGAACCCCAAACTTTAGGGTTTTCACCATCAATCGAGTATAGAGATGAAAGATAAGTAAATCAGACAGAATATTAACAAAATAAATTCAGAAAATCTCAAAAAAGAACTAAGACCTTTAACATGCACATTCCAGCAGAAGAACAACATAAAGACACACGTTAAAAAATCAGAGAAAGCTTCGAAATAACCTAACAAAACCCTAAATCGGAAAAGAGAAAGGTTCTGAAGGTAAAGTTTTGAAAGAAACCTTGAAAAAAAATGTTCAGAAGCTTAGAGTAAACACAGATCTAAAACAGATCTAAAAGAATCGGAAGAACCTCAAAGGTTAGGGTTTCAGAAGAAACCCAGATGGTGAGAAAGGCTTGGAAAAACATCGGTCTAAGCAGGAGAAGTCAAGAATCAGGCTTGAATAGCCATGGCTGGCCGGAGCAAAGTCGGAGATGACCGGAAATAGCCATAGAACTGAAAATGACCAAAGTCTAGGCCAAGATTCTTCAAGTCTGGCCTTGAAACTATGATAATTGAGCATGTAGGAGTCATAGGAGGTAGATACAGGCCTTCAATGGCTTTGGAAGCCATGGATTTGTGAGATTTTCAGGTGGTAGTTGAGGGCGGCGACTAGGGTTTGAGAGGGTAATTGAGAGAGAAAGGGGGGGTTTGAAGTCGGCTGCAGATGAGAAATGACTAGGGTTTGGGGGTAATTGAGAATTAAAAAGGAAAGTTTTAATGGTGGCCGTTGATCATTTTGATCAACGACCTGGATTGAATGGGAATCCGGACGGGTTGTTTTAAAAGGGTCGTGGGTCGGGTAGGCCTAGGATTTGGGCTGGGTGATTGGGTTTTAAAATTGGGGTTCAAAATCAGGCTCAAATAGGGCTAAAATTGAAATAAACGGGGCTAACATTTAAATAGCCATTTTTCCTTTATTTGTTTTACAAAAAATAGTAGAATAATTTCTGAAAATAAATTAAAGGTACTAAAATGATTAATAATATGTAATTATCAAATTAAAAAATAATGGAGTCAATTTTATAATTATAAACACAATTAAAAACCTTAAAAGAGGCTAATATTGCAATTATATGCAATTTAGCTTTTAAAATACTAAATAAATTTGTAAAAATGTGAAAAAAATTGTGTTATCTATATTTTAGTATAAATATGAGAGTCCAATAAATAAATCACCAAAATGATAATTTTGGGAGTAATTATTGGGCTTTTTCTGGATAAAATGGGGCAATAAATTGATTTAAAAAACTTTTAAAAATTAAGAAAAATAATAAAACATTTGGACATACCTATATATGCATACATATGCTATTTTGAAAGTATTTTGCATATTAAAATATATAGGAAAAAATTGGGTATCAACAGCTACCCCTCTTTACCCAGGAAGGATGAAAGACTTGTCGGGTAAAGATACGATGGCCAATTTTGACCGAGCGAAACGGTTTGAAGAAACTTAGGCCGTGCCCTGGCTTCTGAGCTGCCTGCATATCCCTGGTCTTACAGGAATCAGGCCATATGTAGTTTAGGATCTGTCGGCGGAATATGCCGATGGAGACTTTCCAAGAACGGACGCAATATTCAGGATGGGGTGAATCGTTAAGGTCTGATAAAGCTGCGGGAACCGGAGCGGGATTGCTCCTGTTGAGATGGCCGTTGCTCACTAGTTTACCTGCAAATGAGCAATACGAGCATATATCGTGCGTAAATTTAAACATGATGCAAATTCCCGTCGGACCATGAATGTTGTCTTTGGACGGTTAGGATGGCGTCCTTAGACCATGATGTCCTGGGCCATGAAGCGTATAATAATAAAGGATTCGCAGGCCATGAAATGATGCTCTAGGGCTATGAGAATGATGCCTCCGAACCATGATGCCTTTGAATAATGATATGCAAAAGATTAAAAGGATCCTTAGGCCATGACATGGTGTTCTCGGGCTATGCAAATGGTGCCTCTGAACAATGACGCCTTTGGATAGTTTGGCGATCTTTCAGCCCATGAAATGCAGTATTTGGCAATCTTTCAGCCCTTAAGATACAATAGGTGGCGATCTTTCAACCATGCAACTGTAAGTAAGGTGGCGATCTTTCAGCCATGCAAATGTAAATAAAATGGCGATCTTTCAGCCATGCAGAATGTAAATAAGGCGGCGATCTTTCAGCCATGCAGAATGTAAGTAAGGTGACGATCTTTCACCCATGCAACTGTAATTAAAGTGGCAATCTTTCAGGCATGCAATTGTAATTAAGGCAATCTTTTAGCCACGCAAATGTAAATGAGGTGGCGATCTTTCAGCCCATGAGATGCAAAATGTAGATGGAGACAGTGTTTGGTCTCGGAAAGCAGAATGGTAGCCTTATGCAATGCAGAAAATGCAGATGGAGATAGTGTTTAGTCTCGGAAGGCAGAATAATAGCCTTATGCAATGTAGAAAATGCAGATGGAGACAATGTTTAGTCTCGGAAGGCAGAATGGTAGCCTTATGCAATGCAGAAAATGCAGATAGAGACAGTGTTTAGTCTCGGAAGGTAGAATAGTAACCTTATGCAATGCAGAAAATGCAGATAAAACGACAAATGGTAATAGAGTTTCTTAGCTGATAACAGGTTGCGATATTGTGATTGCTGGGGACATTGCGGTATAGAGAATATCACCGACGTGCGTGGATAGCAAATGTTGGTAAGTGCAACATTTCTAAGGGTTGTATTCCTGAACAACGTTTGTCTCGTGAGTGTATAGTATGTCAGATGCTTTCGCAATCCAAGTGTCTGCATCCAAAGAAAAATCGTGAGTTTTGTAGAGGGGGAAGGTTAGTTCGCATCCCCGCTAGCTCTGCTTGACTTGTTCGGCTTTGATCTGGTGATACGGTATGTATCCTTGGGGGTAGCGTTGCTGAACAAGGCGATTTCGTTAATAAACATGCATGAATTTGTAAAAATATGACATAAGTATATATTTGAGAAACAACTTTTAGATATACTAACGACTGTGATGTGGCTCAAGACATTGCGACCTCTCTTGCTACGGAATTTTGAGGGTCCTCCTCAAAATTCTGCCCCAGTTTAGCGGGTTGATGCTTCTGACGGCTGCTTGCGATGATTGGCTGAAATTACTTCGGAATTTTGAGAGTCCTCCTCAAAATTCTGCCCCAGTTTCCAATTGCGGGGGGAAATGAAGTTTTTACTGAATTGTGACCGAACCATAGGGCTGCTTACGTATCCCCTCTTAAACGGGAATCAGGTTAGACGTAGTTCAAATACATCATATAGGAAAAACATAAAGATTACACATAGTAGCGCTTGACTGCGTCTGAATTAATCGGCTTCAGCCAAACTTCTCTGTCTATTTCTGCAAGTATGAGGGCTCCTCCTGTTAGGACCCGGTGAACCATATATGGACCTTGCCAATCGGGAGAGAATTTCCCTTTGGCCTCATCTTGATGCGGAAAATTTTTCTTTAATACTAGTTGCCCTGGTGTGAACTGTCTCGGCTTGACTCTTTTGTTTAAGGCTCTGGACATTCTGTTCTGATAAAGCTGACCATGACATACTGCATTCATTCTTTTCCCATCTGTAAGAGCTAGTTTCTCGTAATGACTCTTCACCCATTCTGCATCATCGAGTTCATCTTCCTGTACGATTCTTAAGGAAGGAATTTCCACCTCGGCAGGAATGACGGCTTCCGTACCATGAACCAGCATACAGGGGGTTGCCTCAATTGATGTGCGGACTGTGGTGCGATACCCCAACAGAGCAAATGATAACTTTTCGTGCCATTGCTTATGCTTCTGTATCATTTTCCTCAATATCTTCTTGATGTTCTTGTTAGCGGCTTCTACAGCTCCATTCATTTGAGGCCTGTAGGCTGTAGAATTCTTGTGTCTGATATGGAAGGTTTCACACATGGCTCTCATCAAATCGTTGTTGACACATCTGAGTAGTCCCAAATCAGGAGTCCTCCTATACAGGATTCCTCCACTATGGAAGAAATTATTAGACAGCCTCTGATGTGTGCGTTTTTTAATAGGATTTGCAAGTTCTGGGTATTCTCTCTTTGTCAAATATTCCTTGATATCCTGAAACCGAGGTTTTCCGTCTGCTTCTTCCTCAACATGGGCACAGTAAGCCGGCTGATCATGGATTTTTACTGGAATGGGATTGATGAAGTTTTTGTCTGGATGTTGTATCATGGATGACAGGGTAGCCAATGCATCGGCGAATTCATTCTAGATTCTGGGAACATGTCGGAATTGTGTCTTTGTGAACCTCTTTCTCAACTCCTGTATATGATGCAGATACGGGAGTATCTTAGAGTTCTTGGTTGCCCATTCCTCTCGTACCTGATGTATGAGTAAATCTGAATCTCCAATTATTAGCAGCTCTTGAATAGTCATGTCAATGGCCATCTTGAGCCCTAGGATGCAGGCTTCATACTCGGCCATATTGTTGGTGCACGGGAACTTGAGTTTGGCAGACACCGGATAATGCTGACCGGTTTCTGATACTAGGACTGCTCCGATGCCAACTCCTTTGAAATTTGCTGCTTCGTCGAAAAACATTCTCCAGCCATCATAGGATTCTGCAATGTCTTCTCCTATGAATGATACCTCATCGTCAGGAAAATACGTATTCAGGGGTTCGTACTCCATCCACGGGGTTTTCAGCAAGGTGATCTGCTAGTGCCTGTCCCTTGATTGCCTTCTGAGTGACGTAGACAATGTCAAATTCACTCAACAGGATTTGCCACTTGTCTAGCTTGCCAGTGGGCATGGGCTTCTGAAAGATGTACTTTAGAGGATCCATCCTTGATATGAGATATGTAGTATAGGCACAGAAGTAGTGCCTCAACTTCTGGGCCACCCAAGTCAGAGCACAACAGGTACGCTCTAACAGAGAATACCGGGCCTCGTACGGAGTGAACTTTTTGCTGAGATAGTAAATGGCCTGCTCTTTCCTCCCCGTTTCATCATGCTGCCCCAGGATGCAACCGAAGGCGCCATCTAATACTGCGATGTAGAGTAGTAAAGGTCTACCCGGCTCGGGCAGGACCAAAACTGGTGTTGTTGACAAGTAGTCCTTGATTCTGTCGAAAGCTTTCTGGCAGTCATCAGTCCATTTGGTGGCGGCATCCTTCGTTTACATCTTGAAGATTGGCTCACAGATGATCGTGGACTGTGCTATGAACCGGCTGATGTAGTTGAGTCTCCCCAAGAAACTCATCACGTCCTTCTTATTCTTTGGCGGTGGCAATTCTTGAATAGCTTTGACCTTTGATGGATCCATTTCTATTCCTCGGCGACTCACAATAAACCCAAGTAATTTTCCAGCGGGAACCCCAAATGCACACTTTGCGGGATTCAGTTTCAGGTTGTACCTTCGCAATCTATTGAAAAACTTTCTCAAATCTTCCATGTGATCAATGGCCTTCTTGGACTTGATGAAAACGTCATCTATGTATACCTCGATCTCCTTGTGTATCATATCATGAAAAATGGTAGTCATAGCCCTCATGTAGGTGACCCCTGCATTCTTTAACCCAAACGGCATCATCTTGTAACAGTACATTCCCCACGGCGTAATGAAAGCCGTTTTCTCAGCATCTTCTTCATCCATCCAAATCTGGTGGTAACCGGCGAAACAATCCGCAAATGATTGCAATTCATGCTTGGCGCAATTGTCGATCAAGATGTGTATATTTGGTAAGGGGAAGTCATCTTTTGGACTGGCCCGGTTGAGATCCCGGTAGTCGACACAGACTCTAACCTTCCCGTCCTTCTTTGGTACTGGCACGATATTGGCTAACCACGTTGGGTATTCCACTACCTTGAGGACCTTGGCTTTGACCTGCTTGGTGACTTCTTCCTTGATTTTCAAACTCATATCCGGCTTGAACTTTTTGAGCTTCTGCTTTATCGGCAGACATGTTGGATCGGTTGGCAGTTTGTGAGCCACAATAGACGTGCTCAGGCTCATCATGTCGTCATATGACCAGGCAAATATGTCCTCATATTCTTTTAGAAATTCTGTGTATTCCTTCTTTTCTGATGACGATAAGTGAACGCTGATTCGTGTTTCTTTGACATTCTCTTCATCCCCCAGATTAACAATTTCCTTCTCATCCAGGTTGGACTTAGGCCGATTTTCAAAGTTCTCAACTTCCTTAACAATCTCTTCAGGCATGTCATCTTCCTCTGAATCTATATCCGTTTGTTGCGTTGTCTCATTGCATGTCACAGTCATCGGTTCATCAAGATAGGTAATAGTAATGCTGTATAAGTAAAGTAATGAGAGAAAATAATAAGAATGTTGATTTATAAGGAAACTTGAAATGCTTTGATAAATTCCATAACTGTTTTGAACATTGAAGATCTTATTGCGGAAATTTAAAAATGCGAATGGAAAAACTAGTATAAATAAAAGATAGTGCATGATGCTTGTTCAGCCTTGCTACCCCGAGGCTCGCCAGGCTCTGGTGGTTCTGATGGTCCAGTTATGGAGGCGTGCTCATTTGCTTACGGCCTGTATGGAAGGGCCTTCCTCCCCCCTCTTCCTCGAGAACGACGCAACAATCCATATCATCGTCTTCTAAGAACAAATTCTTTACCACTACCAGTGCTTCCTCTTCCTCTGACCCATAGATAACATCGGTCGGTTGGAAAGTCTGTTCCAAGCGTGGTATTGGTTGTTCCAGCGGATAGTAAGGACCGCGCCATGGTGGCGACCGGTTGTTAAATTCTTCCAAGGTATACTCATATCCTAGACCGAAGGTGGTGCCATGTTTCTTGAGTTTTATAGGCTTAGCGATTCCTTGGAGGTTCTTGCCAAGCCCCTTACCCGATTCGTACCCACTCCAATTCAATATGCTCTCGATTTTGTTGTCCCACCATTTGTCCTTGTCAACGGCGTTGACTCACTCGATGTGGTGATATGTCTCCCCACCTATCTTTCTTCTGCCTCCGATTGTGGGGATGGTCTGGCGACTGTATATAGGATTGCTACCGTCGCCGTGAATGATCACCTCCTGATGATTCCACTCAAACTTTACTGCCTGATGTAGTGTTGATGCTACGACCCCAGCAGCATGAATCCAGGGTCGTCCCAATAGCAGATTGTAAGATGCCGGCACGTCTATCACTTGAAAATCCACATCGAACCAAGTAGGCCCCATTTGCAAACACAGACTAATTTCCCCAACGGTTGACCTTTGGGAGCTGTCGAAAGCTTTTATGTTGATGGCCTCGTCCTTGATCTCGTACAGTCCCTTACCCAACGTCCTGAGTGTTACCAATGGACAAATGTTGAGGCTGGACCCTCCATCAATCAGGATTCTGGTGATAAAATAGTCCTCGCATTGCACGGTGATGTGAAATGCCTTTTTGTGACTCAACCCTTCCGGTGGCAGCTCATCTTCATGAAAAGTGATCTTGTGACTTTCCAATACTTGTCCTACCATGTTAGCCATCTCTCTGCCAGTGATGTTGCTTGGCACATATGCTTCACTCAGCACCCTTAACAAGGCATTTGTGTGTGCATCGGAATTTTATAGCAAAGCAAGGATAGAAATTTGCGCCGGTGTTTTGTTCAGCTGATCAATGATCGAGTATTCCTTGGCCTGTATCTTTCTCCAGAGATCATCTGGCCCAGTTTCGGTGATGGTTGGCCGGCTAGAAGCCTTCTTGCTCGACTCAGCCAGATGTTCCGGGGTATAAACTCTACCAGTTCTCGTCATACCCTGTGCCGCAATAGCTTCTCCGAACATAACCTTGCCTTTCCTTCTTGCCCCGGCTGTGTAGTCCCATGGTATAGCCTTTGTACAGAATGGTGTCATGGCTGACATCGCCACTGGAATTGGCGTGGCTATCTTTACTCCGAACGGAACATGCACCTTGGGCGGTAAAACTGCAACTTCGAATGGTGTAGGTGCCTTTACTGGAGACACGAATTCGACCTCAATCGGCGATGGCGTCTTTGCAGATGATGATGCTTCAAACTCAAGTGGCATGGACATATTTACCTCGGCGTCCCCTGAGGGCTGAATCTGGACTACGATCGAATTAAGGGTGACTATTGGTTTCTTTGGGTCGTCACCTTCTGTGATCAAACCGATCGATCCCTTGGGATCCCAATCATCCTCTATTTCAATCATGTGAATGCCTCCTCCCTTGTGGTCAGGTAGAGGGTTATTGCGGATATTTGGAGCAGGTTCCTTTGCTACAATAACCTTGTTATCAATTAAAGTCTGGATCTTATCTTTCAGAGAACGACATTCGTCAATGGTGTGTCTTTTCATGCTGGAATGGAATGCACAGGATTTATTTGGATTAACCCACTGAGAAGGGTTCTCAGGGGTTGCAGCAGGGATAAGGGCGACATAACCAGCAGCTTTGAGTCTTTCATACAACTGGTCGATAGGTTCAGCAATATATATTGTTTTGGAGGCCTTTGGTCAAAGTTTGGTTGAGGTCTAGGGAAGTTTTGGCATGCAGGGGGGGATTGATAGTGGGCTGGTTGAGTATTGTAGGCTTGGTAAACATGTGCGGGTTGGGAAGATTTGGGTGAAGTAGGCTGAAATGTGGGAGGTGATTGATAAGCGGGTGGTGGAGTTTGGTAAGAGTATGAGGGTGCTTGGCAGTTTGGAGTAGGCTGATATGTGAGTGGAGGTATTGGGTAGGTTTGGTATTTGATGGGAGATTTGGTTCTTTGTGCAACCATTACGGCTCCTACGTCCCTTTTCTTGGACACACCTCCTGACTGTAAGGCTTTATTTGTAGCTTGCAAGGCCTTGAAGTTCATAACCGTACCGCTTTTGATGCCCTCTTCGATCCTTTCTCCCAGCTTGATAATGTCAGAAAATTTGTGGCCTTCGATCATGATCACCCTTTCATAATGCTGTGGGTCTTGAGCCCGAACGAAGAATTTGTTCATTTGTTCTTCTTCTAAGGCAGGTCTAACCTTAGCAGCTTCGGACCTCCAGCGAGTAGCATACTCGCGGAATGTTTCTGTGGGCTTCTTCTTTAGATTTTGAATATAGAACACATCCGGCGCATTATCCGTGTTGAACCTAAACCTGTCCATAAAGTCGAACGCCATGCTTACCCAGTTCGATCACTTCTTTGGATCTTGGCTAATGTACCAAGATAAAGCATCTCCCTTCAAGCTCCTCATGAAAAGCTTCATGCGGATTTTCTTGTCTTTTCCTACTCAAACCAGCTTGTCATAGTACGTTCTCAAATGGACCCTTGGATCCCCTGTGCCATCAAACATCTCGACTTAAGGGGTTTGTACCCCTCGGGCAGTTCGACATCGGGCTGTATGCAAAGATCTTCGTAGCTCAACCCTTCAATTCCCTTACTTCCTTCAACGCCTTGAATTCGTTTAGTCAACTTCTTAAGTTCTTCGGCCAGGTTCTTGATGAGCAGGTCTTTATCATCAGGCTCGGGTGTGTTTGAGATGGGTTGGGTGGAGTGTGGCATAGTCTCCACGTAGATGGGGGTGTTATTGTGGGTGTAGCAGTGGTCATTTATGGAGTTTTGGGGTTCTGGGGTGAGCAACGGGGTGTTATTTGAGATATGGTACATGTTGCAGTGGTGGTGAGGAGCGGGATGGTTTTGTGGCTTTGGGATATTTTGTGGCGGTGTGGGGTTCTGAGCATTCGGGAAATTGATATCTGGAGTAGTGAGGGAAAATGACAGATTTTCCAGATTCCGAACCTGATCAAGTTCTTCTTGGAATTTCAGCAGCTTTTGTTCCAGTTGGGATGCATTTTCCTTGGGAACCAGAGTACCATGACCGTGAGTGACCTCTACTCGTTCAGTTGAGTTCTCCTTTCTGGCGTTGTTCAAATCATCCATCTTCCCTTTGTTCTTGTTTTTGACAGGACTAATAGGAGGAGTGGGTGGAGGGCCCCTGGATCTCGTGGAATAAGATGATGTTGCGAGAGTGCACGAACTAACCTTTGGGGAGGGGAATAAATAAACAAAAAGTAAAAACAAAAGGTAACAAGTTAGTGAGGATTATAAAAAGATGTTGCAATATTTAAACACATAGTACAGGAATGTAAAACGTGTCCTAATTTGGGGACCTCTTTGTGCCCGAGGTAGGCCTAGCGACAAGTTGATTTGGAGAACTTGGAATGCTAAATGCCTCATTTTATTGATAGAAAATAAGACGAATCCCAAATCGACACTAAATACAGGAAATAAAAGTCACTAATGGCCATTGGCCTTATTACATTTCATAAAAGAAGAAAAACTCCTATCTATTTGGTCCCAGAAGGACCTTCCCCAGATTCGGCATCCCTGGCTCCATCGAACAGCTTTCCCAACTCGCGAAGTCCTAGCAATAGGTAGGCTCTGGCTAGATGTCCGCCTTCGTTTCCCTCAGCATTTTGGCAGTCTTCGACCCTTTTGAGAAATTTCTTCTCCAACTCCACTATGCCCTGTTCCAAATACCCCAGTCGCTTGTTGGCACTGACAGCCATATCCTTCCCTTCCTCAATTAGCTTTTGATTGGCCTTTTGTATCTCACGGTGCTCTCTTTCGCATTCCCGGATCCTCTTGCGCAGCTGATTGTATTTGACCTGTGCCTCGGCCTTTTCATCTATGATCCTGTGACCACGAACAAACCCAGGTTGGCCCAGACCATCATGATTATCCTCCAACCAGCCTGAATAGTAGGGAGTACAGCCAACGTGGTATCTGTCTGGCTCGATGGTATCTCTCCCCATGATAATCTTGCAGTGCCACATATGCTGAGCTTGGCACTTGTAAGGACTATCATCATCCTAGAAGTCAGCCCCGAAGTGACTCATCTTGTCGACCCTGGGTACAACCTGCTTCCTACCAGCTTGCCTTATAACCCGGAGAGGTACGTAAGGATACGTTCCTCTTAGACCATATGATGAATATGCCCTAACGAGGTGATGGCAAACTCATCAGGATAGGTACGGTAGGATTTGCTGTGACCGTACCTCTCGTACAAATAGTCAAAGGGGACATAGGATTCTTTGAGGCATGTCAGTTCTGGATTCTTCTTCAGGCCCATCATTTTGAGGAAACCCCTGCCCTTGCGGTTCTCAGGCATCAATAAACCTGGAGTCTCCCATACCAAACCGGCTAATCCTCCTATTTCTTCTAGCAAGGGTGTCATCTCAATTTCCCCGAAGCGGAATACGGACCTCTCACAATCCCAAAATAGAGTAGCAACTTCTATGATCATGTTGTTGGGTTGGATTTCCAGGAGGGAGGGTAGATTTTCTAGATATTTTCGGACGAGAGTCTGGTCACTGGAATGAAGATCTTTCCACCAGCTTAGCAGTCTCGGGTGGATATTGGTAACCATGCCGAATCTGGGGATTTCGTGCCTCATATTTCTGCAAGACAAAAGGGTTAGGCCCTTACCCCCACCGGACTCGACTACTTAAATATCAATAATTGGCATAAGGGCATTTAGTTTTCCAAATAAATGCACAGAACGTGATGATGTCCGTTTGGGTTTTAGGGAGACCCAGTGGACTTTGGACAAGGCTATCTTAAAGAGTCATTATGCGGACAACATAACTGACTCGGCTAGGTTTGAACATGATGCATGCACAGTTAAACAGAGTAAGGTTTCTATAGGATTTTAGACTGGTACCATTAGCGGACAACTCAAGGGGGAAAGGCACGAAACCGTTGACTACACCGTTGATCGACTGGTTTTACCGCAAATATGCCTTTTCCAGATTTAGGGGGTGATAATATCGGAAGAGCGCAATCACTCATTATAAGCGTTGCTATAGGATTTGTTTGGCACGAGTGGAATATGATGTCGAGCATAATTATGCAATAATTAAAGACATGTTGTCACGTATTTGCACGTTAAGAAAGCAGTAAATACAATAGTTTTTCATAATTTAAAGCATAGTAAAGGAAAGCAAAAAGGAAAGAAATAAAAGACAAGTGAGTTTTGTAGTTGAAAAGGAAATTGAATGCTTAAAAGAAATAGACAAATAATTGCGCATAAAGAAGCATAAATTCACAATAATAGCTTGAAATGGTAAAAGCCTAAATTCCCCAGCAGAGTCGTCATGCTGTCGCGCCCCCTTTTTTCTCGCGGAATCGGGTTTTTGACATTTGGAGGGACAACTCATTCCTTTTGGGAACTGGGTTTGCAATTGAAGAGTCGCCACCTAATGTTAGGGTGCATTAGGAAACCAAAAGAGTTTGATTTGAATAACCAGAGATAGGGTAAGGGCTTGAAATTATTCTAAGGGGAAGGTGTTAGGCACCCCTCAGAATCCACTAGTGTGGTTCCCGGCCAGACAATTATTGTGAATTGAGGTGCAATTAGCATATAGGCAGATAAGGCTCAAATAAAAGGGGATTTCAACACATAAAGGTTTGAAAGTATGCAAAGTTTGAAAGGACCATTAGAAAGGCTAATTTTTAATAAAGAGTTAATATGCTAAAGAAAAGAAATAAAGAATAAAGGGAGGAGGGTCCTGGGTTTATTAATAATATGGATCATCCCACAAAATGTCTGGTAATCACTCCTCAATGAGAGGCTACACGTGACATTATCGTGTGGTCATCATATCCATATCTACCCATCCCACCCCCTTAATGTATTTAAAGCGCGGAGTGGTATCGATTACCTATTGCATGCTATTACCCGTCCCACTCCTATCAGTCCTGGAGGAACTTAGGACTACTAATCCTAGAAAGGGAAGGATATTAGGCTTATTTGGAGTTTCAAAGGTGAAAACTCTAAGGCGACATACAAAAAAACACATATTGCATATTTTGGGGAAACACATAGAACAAACAAAGGCTCATATATACCTCCTTAAACAAAGAAAGCATATAATTAGCATGACTTGCACGTACTATTTAGGTCTGATTAAAAGAACCAAAGACAAGGGAAGTTAATTGTTGAGGCAGCTTAGTTTATTACATAACTCAGATAAGAAGTCCGAATCAGGCTTGCCTGCTGGTTGTAGCAATTAACAAAGCGGATTTAGTTTTACAATCATTATCCTAAGGCTTGCCTAAGTGTTTAGATGGAATCTTATAGGCATGATATCTACTGATTTTAGAAGGTGATGAGATAGTAAAGCTCGAAGTGAATTGCTTAAAGTCCTATATGCATACTTGTTAAAATTGCTAAGTAAGGGACCTAGATTATCAAAAGAGATGCGGAATGCACAAGAATTAAAAAAAAAAGGTTTCAGGTTCTGCTGGTTATAGCCTCTTTTATTACGGATCTTATATCTAACATTGACTTAATGAAAACGAATCAGAATTGCTCGAGGATCCCTATAGGCATGATTTCTTTGCATTACTGATTTTTAGACGTGGTATCTAATTGCAGAAACCTTGCAGACATGACATCTAAATGCAGAATCTTGTGTTAAACCTTATAAATATGGTATCTAAATGCAGTTTGAATTATGTAGAATTAAAATATTCCTATAGGAATGGCTTCTATGCAGAAATTAAAAACACCCTATAGGCATGATTTCTAAGCAGAAATTAAAAACACCCTATAGGCATGATTTCTAAGTGAAGTTTGAATATGCAGAAATTAAGAACACCCTATTGGCATGATCTCTACCCTTGCATGCATAGTTCCCCACCCTTTCCACTAGCCAGCCCCAAATGTTTATTACAACTTATTACAAACCAGAATAATAAATTACATCAGAAAAGTGCAAAGAAAAGTACAATCAGAGGAAGCCTGATTCTTGACTTCCTGTCTGAGTTATGAGATAAACCAACTCAAAGTTCATTGATCCAAAGCTTTTCTCCAATTTGAGTGTGTCAGAGTTCCCTAAGAGCCTCAATGGGACTTCGGGCAGTGCTCACACCCAAATTGTATCACCAGAATAGGGACAAGTGCAGTGTGGAAATGCCAGCCCTCAAGTGTCCAAGTTCAGAGGGAGCTCAATGGGTCCCAAGGAAAGGCTCACAAAAGGGGGGCAAAACTTATGTCTAAGAGAGAGTGCAAGTGAAGAAACAGAGCTTTAAGAATTAAGGAAGTAAAGAATAGGGAAAGAGGTGCTGGGAAATAGTTACAGAGTGAAGGATTTCACACAAAGGGGTTCAGGGATTGGGAACTGCAAAGAGCCTATGTACTTAGGCATTAGTTAATTCTGGGCATGCACAGCAATAGGGAGTGCTGTTACGCTTACAAAATCAACCAGAATACACAACATATAATGGTAACATAGAGGTTATGATCCCAGGGGATCAAGTTTGAGTCATAGACAGCAATACTTAATACTGTCATGCCTCAAACAAACCATTAGAATCAAACACATTGGGGTAGGGGTTTAGGATGCATAATAGATTCAGAACAAGCAGAAGGGAATTACAACATGATTAGAATAAAGTACTGAATCAAACACAAGCAGTAGGCAGACAGAAAACAAAAGTATTAAGTAAATATATTGTTGTGATGCTGAAATCTTAATCAAGACATACCAGTTCAAAGAAGCAAAAATGCAGTAAAAGCAGGTAGCCGGACTTTGAAGACAGGCCACAGTACAAGTAGCAAGAGAGGATATTTTGAGTATGAGTGTGAGTTCAGAAATTAAGAATGTTCGTGTGTCCTTGTGTTAATGAAAGGGCAGGGTATTTATAGTTTGAAAACAGGTGGAAAATAAGGCAAAAATCATAGTTCAGCAGTAATTATGGAACTATGTGTCAATTAAAATCAAATCAGTATAAGACTTCCTTTAATTAAGGAGTTACAATTAAACGGTAATGGGCAGAAGGCATTTAAGGAAAGAAATCAAGTAGAACACCATGTATAGAATAGACAATTAGGGGTAAGTGCATAGAGGTTTAATTAAGGGAAGAATCTTTGAAATACTCGGTTAACCAAATAAGGTAAGAAAATAAAGTAAAGTTACAGAATGTGGAGACAATCGAAAACCAGTACATAGCAAATCAAGGAGTCTAGGATTTTAAAATCACTGACTTAAGGAGAGTAACATGGGTTCCCATGAATAAACCAAGTTAAAGACAAGAGAATCGAAAGTCAAAAGGGAAGTTTTCAAATCAATACAACAAACAGGGAATCAATAAAGCAAGGAAAGAATCAATTACACGAGTGCAATCAGAATTACACAAGGAGGTATGAAATCGGTCCAAAATTGAAGGTCATTTTAGAGGGAAATTTAGCATATAAAAGAGTGCATAAACATTAAGCATGCGAGCCTGAACTCATGCCAAAGAGAAACATCATGCAATAGCAAGCACAGAGTGAGTAGCTAGTTAACACGGTAGTCACATAGGTCGATTTCAGTAACTTAGTAATAGAGAAAAAGAGGGAGTATCAAATAGCATGCAAAGGGGTCAAGTGAAAAGACCTTATAGAAAAGTTTAGCAGGAAGTCAAAATCACATAAAGAAATAAAAGATTTCGAAATTCAGTCGAGCAACGGATGAAGCAACTCGAATAGGTCTTAAGCAAATTAGGGTTTTGAAAACCAATCGAATTCAGAGCATGACGAACAAGAAAATCACATAGCAAGTAATCTCAGAACTCGAATGAACCCAAAATTTTAGGGTTTTCACCATCAATCGAGTATAGAGATGAAAGACAAGTAAATCAGGCAGAATATTAACAAAATAAATTCAGAAAATCTCAAAAAAGAACTAAGACCTTTAACATGCACATTCCAGCAGAAGAACAACATAAAGACACACATTAAAAAATCAGAGAAAGCTTCAAAATAACTTAACAAAACCCTACCTCGAAAAAGAGAAAGGTTCTGAAGGTAAAGTTTTGAAAGAAACCTTGAAAAAAAAACGTTCAGAAGCTCAGAGTAAACACAGATCTAAAAGAATCGGAAGAACCTCAAAGGTTAGGATTTCAGAAGAAACCCAGATGGTGAGAAAGGCTTGGAAAAACATCCGTCTAAGCAGGAGAAGTCAAGAATTAGGCTTGAATAGCCATGGCTGGTCGGAGCAAAGTCGAATATGACCGGAAATAGCCATAGAACTGAAAACGACCAAAGTCTGGGCCAAGCTTCTTCAAGTATTGCCTTGAAACTATGATAATTGAGCATGTAGGAGTCATAGGAGGTAGATACAGGCCTTCAATGGCTTTGGAAGCCATGGATTTGTGAGATTATCAGGTGGTAGTTGAGGGCAGCGGCTAGGGTTTAAGAGGGTATTGAGAGAGAATTGAGAGAGAAGGGGGGTTTGAAGGCGGCTGCAGATGAGAAATGACTAGGGTTTGGGGGTAATTGGGAATTAAAAAGGAAAGGTTTAATAGTGGCCGTTGATCATTTTGCTCAACGGCCTGGATTAAATGGAAATCCGGGCGGGTTGTTTTAAAAGGGTCGTGGGTCGGGTAGGCCTAGGATTTGGGCTGGGTGATTGGGTTTAAAATTGGGGTTCAAAATCAAGCTCAAATAGGGCTAAAATTGAAATAAACTAGGCTAACATTTAAATAGTCATTTTTCCTTTATTTGTTTTACAAAAAATAGTAGAATAATTTCTAAAAATAAATTAAAGGTACAAAAATGATTAATAATACGTAATTATCAAATTAAAAAATACTGGAGTCAATTTTATAATTATAAACACAATAAACCTTAAAAGAGACTAATATTGCAATTATATGCAATTTAGCTTTTAAAATACTAAATAAATTTGTAAAAATTTGCAAAAATTATGTTATCTATATTTTATTATAGATATGAGAGTCCAGTAAATAAATCACCAAAATGATAATTTTGGGAGTAATTATTTGGATTTTTCTGGATAAAATGGGGCAATAAATTGATTTTAAAAAATTTTAAAAATTAAGAAAAAATAATAAAACATTTGGACCTACCTATATATACATACATATGGTATTTTGAAAGTATTTTGCATATTAAAATATATAGGAAAAAATTGGGTATCAACAATAGTCGTGATACATAATCCCCACTTCGGGCACACATTTAATGTGACCCGACCATAACTTCAAACAATAATAAAAAAAAAATTTTGTAGATCGGGTACAGTTACCGTGATATGATTCACAATATGTACAAAACAAACGAGTGCGTGACATCGCGACTTGTTCAAACAAATTCCATAAATACTAAAAGGCGATTAAATAATTAAAAGCGGTTTAAAAGGTTTAAAATGCATAATAGGTTTAAAACTTGTAACTAATTAGATAATTAGGCCAAGTAATAATAGTTGAGCGATCGTGCTAAAACCACGGAACCGGAAAATACCTAACACTTTCTCTCGAGTTAACAGAATTCCTTACCCGATCTTTTGGTTTTCGCGAATTTTAAACGGAGTCATATTTTTTCCTTGATTTGGGATTCTAAAATAATGGGACTTGGGGCACCATATATTATCCCAAGTAGCGACTCTGAAAAAATAAATAATCCCGTTTCAATTAATGTCACTTAAATTAGAAAAATTCCCTATCCCTTCGGGAAAAAATGAGGTGTGACAAATATCGGGAGGGGAACATGCTGAGGGGTTAAAAGATAGAGAATCACAGCAGTAATGAGAACTTGATCAACCAATATACCTTTAACCAATAAGAACAAGTAAACATAGTAAAAAAAATGCACGACATCACCCTTCATGCTTTTACGCTCAACCTCACCATATAAATAATAGAAACGGCACGGCATCACCCTTCATGCATTAACTCTCATAACATGGCATGTGTAACGACCCGACCGGTCGTTTTGAGCACTTGCACTTCGCTCGCCATTTCTCGGGCAAGACTAGCCTCGTATGATGTATTATGACTTATGGAAATCGTCGGTTTTTGTTTTTAGGTTAATCGGAACAGATATGGAAGAAAGATTCTCAGCGCTTTAAATTTGAAAGGTTTGACCAAGTTTTTGAATTTTTAGTATTTGACCTCGGATTTGAATTTTGATGACTTTATTAGCTCCGTTAGATGATTTTGGACTTAGGAGCGCATCCGAAATGGAATTTGGAGGTCCGTGGTAGATTTAGGCTTGAATTGGCGAAATTGGAAATGTGGTGTTTCTGGTCGGCAGTGGAAATTTTGATATCGGGGTCGGAATAGAATTTCGGAAATTGGAGTAAGTCTGTTGTGTCATTTGGGGCATGTATGCAAAATGTTAGGTCATTCGGAGGTGATTTGATAATTTTCGGCGATGTTTGTAGAATTTTAAAGTTCCTAAGTTCTTAAGCTTGAATCCGAAGTTGATTTGGTATTTTGGAGTTGCTTTGAGTGATACGAAGGCTCGACTGAGTGTTAAGGATGTTATGGGAAGTGTTGGTATGTTTGGGTTGAAGTCCCGACGGCCTCGGGTGAGTTTTGAGCGAGTCCGGACATCACCGGAACTCAGGCAATGGTTCTGGTACTTAAATCTACTGTTGGGCGGAGGTTTTACTGCTGAGGTGGAAAAAGGAGCGCTGAGGCGGTCCAGAGGAGAAACCGCAGGTTCGTTGGTCCGACTTCGGAAGCCTATATCTTTTGATCTACAAGGAATTTTGAGATGATTCAAAAACGAAAGTCGTAGCCCTTTGTGTCTAGTTTCCAAAAAAGTAAAGTTATGGACAAAAAACTAAGGCCTGTCTGTGCAGCCGCCAGAGGCACGATCAGCGGTGGTTTTACTGCGGCAGCGGTAGTTTTACCGTGGTTAGCAGTGACGGGAATCCAAGAGGTGCACTATAAATACGGGATTTGGGGTTTTATTTCATATTTTGACCTAGAGAGCTCGGGCTTTGGCGATTTTTCGAGGGATTTTCAAGAAAACCATCGGGGTAAGTGATTCTAACTCAATTTTGGCTAAAATACATGATTATAAAGTTGGATTCATCATTTGAGTAGAGATTTGGGATGAAAATTTGGGAAAAATTGTGAAACTTCATAAAATGAATTTTTGAGATTTGAAAGCCAATTCGAAGTCGGAATTTTTGAAACTAGTATGGTTAGTCTCGTAATCGAGTGGGTTGTCAGATTTTGTGACATTGGTCGGATTTTGAGATGTGGGCTCGAGGCCCAGCTTCTGAGTTGACTTTTTGACTTTTGGTCTTAAGCTTAGTATTTTCTTATGGGATTGATTCCTTTAGCTCGTGTTTATTGTATCAAATTGTTGTGGCTAGATTCGGAGCATCCGGAGGCCAATTTGAGAGGCAAGGGCACGGCAGAGTAGAATTTCATCCAATTCGAGGTAAGTTATGATTGTAAATAATGTCCTGAGGGTATGAAACCTCGGATACCACATCGTTGTGCTACTTTGAGGTGATGCACACTCTAGATGACGAGCGTGGGGTCGTGCACCGTTGGGAATTTTGACTTGGTTCGTCCCGTAAGACTGTTAAGTCGCGTATTTGATTGAAAAATGTTTGATATCATTGTGTTTTGGAAAATATTACTATGTTTTGGGCTGAATGCCATATTTGGTCCGCGTGCCAACTATTTTGGACCCTTAGGGGCTTTTTTTTACTATTCCTCACTTTTTTGACTTAATATATGTACTCAATCATGTTGTACTTTACTATTTTCATAACTTAGCCATATTTACTCCGTTTTGTTATGTTAAATGATATTTTAGGCTGAGCATCATGTTTTACTGTCGCCCGAGTGGCTTGAGAGATTACGGACTGAGTGAGGCCGAGGGCCTGTGTTGTGAGGATATTATGGGATCGGGCTGCACCCCGCAGCAGGTTGTTAATGATTCATGATATTGTGAGGCCGAGGGGCTGATTGATTTATGCCACGAGGTGGCTTGTGATTGTTATGAGTCTGAAGTCCTGTTTGATTATGCCACGAGATGGCTTGTTATAGCGTTTGGGCTGTAGGAGCCCCTCCAGAGTCTGTACACCCCCAGTGAGCGCGGGTACCGAGTGTGAGTGATGTGATGTAGCCCGAGGGGCTGTTGTTGATTCATATTGTTTCCCGAGGGGTTGTTGTTGATTCATGTTGTTGCCTGAAGGGGCTGTTCTTAATCCATGTTTTTCCCGAGGGGTGGTTCTTGATTCATGTTATGCCCGAGGGGCTGATTACGAGTGACTGTGAGGTAGCCCGAGGGGCTGGTTCTGTTGATATTATGCCCGAGGGGCGGTTTATGGTACATATTTTTTCCTGAGGGGCTGTTTACGTTTTCTATCATTTTTATTCACTATTTTTATCACTCATTTGGAACTATTGAAAGAATTTTTTAAAGGAAGTTTTACTTAAACTGAGTCTGTTTTTACGAGGTATACGATTTTTGTACTGTTTTGGACATATATAGTGTTATGACGTGGATTGCGTGTTTTCTTACTGCTTAGTCTTTATTTACTTTTATTACTTACTGAGTTGGGATACTCACATTACTTCCTGCACCTTGTGTGCAGATCAGGAGTTGTGGGTCGTGATGGTGAGCATTGATTGCTCTTTCAGCAGGTCTTCGGAGTTGGCAAGGTAGCTACTTGGCGTCCGCGGCCCTGCACATCTCCTTCTTACTTTACTCAGACTGTTCTTAGTAATTGTATTTCCGGACTATGATAGCCCTTATTATACTCAGTCGGATCTTGTAGTTGCTCGTGACTTGTGACACCCCGATGTCGGGCTTGTGTATTTGTTCCGCACTGGTTAATTTAATGCGAAGGTAGCCAAAATTTAAAGGGTTCACAATTGTGAACCCCTGATCGCAATTGCAATAACTGCACCTGTTAAGTGAGATTTCAGACGGGATTTTTCATCATTTTTCACTTCTCTCAAACCCTAAACACCCTTCGGCGATTTTTCAAAGGCTCAAACTTCTTCAAATCATAGGTAAGTGATTTTTAACTCATCTTCTTCAATCTAATTCATCTTTTTACATGATTTCACTTCAAAATCTAGGGTTTTTCATGGGGAACTGGGTGTTCTTGGGTAGAAATTAGAATTTTTGAATTTTGGGAATTTGGACCTTAAATTAAGGTCGGATTTCAAAACCAATTGCATATTTGAGTTCGTGGGTGAATGGGTAATCGGGTTTTTGTTCGAACTTCGAGTTTTGACCAAGCAGGCCCAGGGTCATTTTTTTGACATTTTGGGAAAACATTGGGAAATCTTTATTCATGCATTAGAATCGGTTTATTTAGCATTTATTGATGTTATTAAATTAATTATGGCTAGATAAGAGTGAATTAGATGTGGAATCGAGAGGTAAAGCGGTGGTTGAGTGTTGAATTACCCGTTGGCTTGAGGTAAGTGTTTGGTTTAACCTTAACTTGAGGGAATAGGAATCCAATACTTATGTGCTAAGTGAAATATCATGTGTGTGGCATAGACGTGTGGTGACGAGCACCTATGCACCACCAAATTTCCATTTTTAGTTGTTACCTTCCCCGTTTCTATTATACTATTTCTTGTCCTATTTGCTACTTGCTTAAACTGTTTCCATGCCTTAATTGCTACTTGCTCATAAATGCTTCCATGCCTAATTGCTTCATATTAACTGTTGCTCTCTTATTTGAAGTATCTAATTGTTTTCGCTTTATTACACTGTTAGCTTATATTGGATTGTTGGTGCCTTTATGGTGCACCTTGATTGGTCTTGCTGATTAGTTTTTATGGGTGAGGTTTCATATTCGTGGCAATATTCCATTGTGTGGGTTGAAGTATAAGAGATGTAGAAATTTAGTTAATTTGTGAAATTCCTTTTATTTGATCTTTGTGATTGGTATTGTTGTACATACATATGTTGGGATCGGGTTGCACGCCGCAACAGGAGGAATAAGGGAGGAAATTGCTTGTCTGGTGGATCGAGTTGCACGCCGCAACAAGGAGTAATAAGGGTGGACAGGTGGGATCGGGTTGTGCATCGCAACGGGAGGAATAAGGGTGATATGTGTTGAGGAGTAATAAAGGGAGAACATGTGAGATTGGGTTGCGCGCCGCAGCAAGGAGGAATAAGGGAGAATACTGATATTGTTATTGTTTATATGGTGGGATCGGGATGCACGCCGCATCAATTATTGTTTTTGGCATTTATTTCTGTTGAAGTTATTATTGAGGTGTTGAAATTCCCTAAGGATTGGTTATAGCTGAATACTAGTAGACTGGTTGGGTCCTATGTTCCTTTAATGCAAGTTCCGGTTATTTTTCATTTCGTACTTCTTTTCTGTTTATTATAAACTGTTGTAGGTATATATATATATATATATATATATATATATATATATATATATATATATATATATATATGTATGTATGTATGTATATTGTTATGCCCCGCCGTAGCCTCGTCACTACTTCGTCGAGGTTAGACTCGGCACTTACCAGTACATGGGGTCGGTTGTATTGATGCTACACTCTGCACTTTTTGTGCAGATCCCAGTGCTAGAACGTGCGGACCGTAGTTCGAGGTTGCTGACTTCAGTCCAGTGGAGATCCGAGGTAGTCCTGCAGGCGTCCGCATGCCTTGGCATCCCTTTATATCCCATTGCATTACTTTTTTATCTATTTCCGAAACAGATGTGTATTTCCTTGTTCAAACTATTATGTGTAGTATTCGTAGATGGTCCGTGAAATTGTGACACCAGTTCTGGGTGGAGTTTTATTATGGTTTTGCAGTTGTATTAAGATAACTTGTTAAATTCTGCTCTTCCATTTTTGTTCCACTGATTTACTTATATTAACTTGTAAATTGTTAAAAGATAAAAGGAAAAGATGAAATAATTAGCAACATTGGCTTGCCTAGCGAGTACATTGTTAGGCGTCATCACGGTCCCTATGGTGGGAAATTCGGGTCGTGACATTATGAAACTATTGGCTAAGATTAAAACCTAATATTAGTCACAAAAATTACATATTGTTACTATGTTTGACCCCAAAAAATATATATTGATATGACCTTTAATTATAACATTCCATAAGATTTTGTTTTTGAATCATATGACTTATAAATAAGAATTATTTTCTATCTACCCTTTTAAAGGTTTTGTTTTTTCTAGATTGTCTAATAAACGTGATGACCCAAAAAGGTCATCTCTTGTTTTAGAAGTCAAAACTGTGTTCCGAGGCCTAGAAAACCTCTTTTGTCCCACCTCGATTTACGTGCACAGTCGGGGCGCTTTTTCGAAAAGCTTTTATGTGAAATTTAAGAAAAACAATGAATTTGGCCTTTTAAATTGATTTAAGTTGACTTTGGTCAACATTCTTGGTAAACAGACCCGGACACATAATTTGACGGTCCCGTAGGGTCCGTAGTAAAATACGGGACTTGGGCGTATGCCCGAAATCGAATTTCGAGGTCCCTAGCCCGAGAAAAGAATTTTTAAAGAAAATTGTTTGCTGGAAAATATAAAGGTTTTTTTAAATGAAATGATGTGTGTCCTTGATGGTATCGGGCCCATATGTTGGTTCCGGAACCCAGTAACAACAACAACAACTACTACCAAGTAAAATCCCACCAAGTGGGGTCTGGGGAGGGTAATGTGTACGCAGACCTTTACCCTTACCCCGATAGGGCAGAGAGGCTGTTTCCGATAGACCCTCGGCTTAGAAAGATGGAAATAAGAAAAACAAGAAAAGACAATTCATTAGTAACTCCAGTAGAAATCGTAATAGTAACAGAAGCATAACAATCAAAAGATGGATGACATGCAATAACAGTAACCAGGCCCGGGGCTCAGATAAACAACAAGTATAGTGTGTATTCAACATAAACTGCAAACCTGTACTGGTTCTGGAACCCAGTACAGGTTTAAAATAATAATTAAGCCGAATCTGTGAAATTTGATAAGAATCGGAGTTGATTTGGTATAAATCAGACCTTTAATTGAGAAAATGGAAATTTCAATGTTCTTGAGAATTTTATGAATTTTGGTGCTAAATTCGTAGTTGTTGATGTTATTTTGAAGATTTGATTGCACGAGCAAGTCCGTATGATATTTTTAGACTTGCTTGCATCTTTGGTTTGGAGCCCCGAGGGCTCCGGTGAGTTTTGGATAGGCCACAGAGTGAATTTAGACTTAGAAAAATAGCTGTTGCAAGTCCAGTTGTGTTGCAGGCTCTGATCTCGGAATTGCGAGGTCAGGTTTCGCAATTGCGAGCCCAACAGACTTGGCAATTGCGAGGGTTTGATCGTATTTGCGAAGAAAACCCAGGCCTGCCTGGTTTGTATTTGCGAAACCCCCCCCCCTTCGGAATTGCAAAGAACTCAGGGCCAGCCTTTCTCACAAATGCGAGATAAACTTCGTAAATGCGAAGGCTGCCCAGAAAGGCTAGATGTCGCAATTGCGACGTTTTGCTTCGCAAATGCGAAGATAGCGGAAATTCCCAGGGTTTGCAATTGCGAACCCAGGATTCCAATTGTGAACCCATGATCGCAATTGCGAACCCATGATCGCAATTGCGATAACTACACCTGTTAAGTGGGATTTCAGACGGGATTTTTCTTCATTTTTCAACTTTCTCAAAACCTAATCACCCACAGGCGATTTTCTTGAAGAGATTTCTTCCCCAAATCATAGGTAAACGATTTCTAACTTATTTTCTTCAATCTATAACATCTTTTTACATGATTTCATTTCAAAATCTAGGGTTTTTCATGGGAAATTTGGTGATTTTGGGTTGAAATTAGGATTTTCAAATTTTGGGGATTTGGACCTCAATTTGAGGTCCGATTTCAAAACTAATTACATATTTGAGTTCGTGAGTGAATAGGTGATCGAATTTTGGTTCGAACTTCGGGTTTTGACCAAGCGGGCCCGGGGTCGACTTTTTACTTTTTGGGGAAAATAATGAAAAATCTATTTTCATGCATTAGAATTGGTTTATTTAGAATTTATTAACGTAAAGTAAATTATGACTAGATACAAGCGAATTGGAAGTGGAACCGAGAGGTAAAGCGGTAGTTGAGGCTTAATCTTGTCCGTGGATTCGAGGTAAGTGTTTGGCTTAACCTTAGCTTGAGGGAATAGGGGTTGTGGTCTTATTTGCTATGTATTAGTATGAGTACGACGTATAGTAGTGGTGACGAGTAACTATACGTTGGTGTCAAGCATTCCCGTGAGTCTTATACCATGATTGTTGTGGCTCTATTATGTATCGATCATGCTCAAATTGATGACTATTAATGTTGAACAAAGCGTATGAAAGTTTCTTGGCAATTGACTATTGTTGAGCATTGGCTCAAGTCGAGTTTTATTTTTGTAAAGTAATTGTTGAAAACGAGATTGGTTATAGATGAATCCCTTGCCGGGATGTTATTGTTGATATTGTTGATTCCCTTGCCAGAACGTATTATTTCTATTATTTGGGTGAGGAAGAGTGTAAAGCACATAGGGTGATGTCGTGCATGATATTGTGAGTGAGTGTAATGCACGAAGGGTGATGCCGTGCCATGAGTTGACAGTTAATGCACGAAGGGTGATGTCGTGCCGATATTGTGAGGAATAATGCGCGAAGGGTGATGCCGTGCCATGATTGTGAGAGGTAATGCACGAAGGGTGATGCCGTGCCGTTTTTATTGTTTCATATGGTGAGGGCGAGAGTAAAAGCACGAAGGGTGATGCCGTGCACGTGTTACCGTTTCATTATTCTTGTTGATATAGATAGGATGTTCATTATGGTTCTTTGTTGATGCTTCTTTATTGGTTTATTGTTAGAATCTGAGAGCAGTTGTACTTTTCTTTTCAAACCAGTGTTTGTAGAAATTTGTGGATGTTCGGGAAATTATGACACTAGATTCATGGGTAGACAAATGATGTGGTTTTCTTTTCATTCTTCCATGCTTTTCATTTATTTAGCTATAGTAACTCTTTCTAACTGTTTGGCTTGGTTGTTAATGTGTAGAACCTTAATAGTTGGCTTGCCTAGGTTTCACGAGTAGGCGCCATCACGACTCCCGAGGGTGGGAAATCCAGGTCGTGACAAGTTGGTATTAGAGCACTAGGTTGCCTAGGTCTCACAATTCACGAACAAGCTAGGTAGAGTCTGAGGGATCGGTACGGAGACGTATGTGCTTATCCCAGAGGCTATAGAGTTTAGGAATAACTTCACATATATTCTTCTCTGTCGTGCGATTTGACTTCTCAATACTAATTGAACTTCTACTCTGTTCTTTCGTAGATGGCGAGAACACGTGCTTCTTCATCCGCTGATCAGCAGCCTGAGCCCCCAATGGCAACTCCTACGAGGGGCAGAGGACGAGGCCGAGGCCGTGCTAGGGGCAAGGCTCAGCCCAGAGTAGCAGCACCAGTAGTGGAGCCTCAGGTAGAGTTCGAGGAGGAGGCTCCAGCCCAGACCGTTCCAGCAGGGCCAGCTCAGGTCCCAGAGGGGTTCATCGCCATCCCGGTACTCCAGGATGCTCTAGTCCGTCTAGTGGGCCTTATGGGGAGTGTCGCCCAGGAATGCTTACTTCCTGTAGCACCAGCCGTCTCTCGGGCTGGGGGAGGAGCACAGACTTCCGCTACTCGCACTTTGGAGTAGATGGCTCCCCAGTTTCAGACTCCAACAGCTTAGCAGTTGGGGTAGTCCAGCCGGGTGTTGTCGCTCAGACCGGTGGGGCAGCAGCTATGTCTGCTGATGCTTTGTGGAGGTTGGACAGGTTCACCAAGCTCTTCACTCCTACTTATGGCGGTACATCTTCAGAGGATCCCCAGTACTATTTGGACATCTGTCATGAGGTTCTTCGGAACATGGGGATAGTGGAGACCAATGGGGTCGACTTTGCTGCTTTTCATTTGCCAGGTTCTGCCAAGACTTGGTGGAGGGATTATTGTTTGGCTAGGCCAGCTGGGTCACCGGCTTTGACTTGAGATCAGTTCTCTCAGCTATTTTTGGAGAAGTTTCTTCCTATCACTCAGAGTGAGGACTATCGAAGGCAATTTGAGCTTCTCCAGCAGGGTTCTATGACAGGCACTCAGTATGAGACCCGATTTATTGCCTTAGCCTGTCATGCTCTTATTATACTTCCCACTGAGAGAGAGAGAGAGGAGGAGGTTCATTGAGGGACTCAATCAGCCTATTCGATTACAGATGGCTAAGGAGACAGGGAGCGAGATCTCTTTTTAGGATGGGGCCAATGTGGCCCGGCGAGTAGAGATGGTTCTATCACAGGAGAGTGGTCAGGAGTCTGACAAGAGACCTCGTCATTCTGGAAGGTTCAGTGGTGCCTCCTGTGGAGGCAGGTATTCTTTTGGTAGGGGCCATCCTTCCAGGCCATTTCATTAATCACTTCAAGCTTCTCACGGTGCTCTAGGTGGCCGTGGTTCTCATATGCAGTATTCTTATCAGTGCACCGCCGCTCCAGAGTTTTCAGGTTGGTTACTCAGGCCGTCAGGGTTAGCAATCCCAGCAGCCGAGGGCTTGTTATACTTGTGGCGTTACGAGGTGATAACAACACGATAGGGGATTCAAGAATTACTAAGAAAAACAAGAAAATCAAGAAACGTGTGGAGGCTAAAAAAATAAAGAAACAAAAAAAGGACGAAAAATTAAAGATAGATTGAATTCAAGAAAGAGTTTCTTGAATTCAATCTATCTTTAATTTTCCGTCCTTTTTTTGTTTCTTTATTTTTTTTAGCTTCCGCACGTTTCTTGATTCTTGTTTTTCTTAGTAATTCTTGAATCCCCTATAGTGTTGTTATCATGAGGCATATTGCTAGATTTTGCCCTCGAGCACCGAGCAACTCTAAGCATTAAGGTTCCCGTGCCATGGTTCAGGCACCGAGTATTCCACCGCCCGCTCTGCCAGCTAAAGGTAGGGGTCGAGGTGTTAGAGGTCGAGGTCAGGCCGTTAAAGGTGGAGGTCAGGCCATTAAAGGTGAAGGTCAAGCAGCTAGAGGTGGAGGCCAGCCAGTAGGAGGTCATCCTCGGGATGTAGTTTAGAGTGGTGGGGCCCAGCCCCGATGTTATGTTATCCCAGCCAAACCTGAGGCTGAGGCCTCTAATGCAATTATCACAGGTACGGTTTCAATTTGCAGTAGAGATGCTTCAATTCTATTTGATTCGGGGTCTACATATTCATATATGTCATCTTATATTTGCCCTTTATCTGGTTGTGCCTCGTGATTCTTTGAGTGCACCTGTATATGTGTCTACACCAGTGGGTGATTCTATTGTGGTAGATCGATTCTATTGCTCGTGTGTGGTTATTATCGTGGGTCTTGAGACCTGTGTAGATCTTTTACTTCTTGACATGGTAGACTTTGATATCATTTTGGGGATGGATTGGTTATCCCCTTATCATATTGTATTGGACTGTCATGCCAAGACTGTGACTTTAGCCTTACCGGGTTTGCCTCGTTTGGAGTGCAAAGGGACTCCCAATCATTCTGTCAATAGGGTTGTTTCTCATATAAAGGCTCGGCGTATGGTTGAAAAAGGGTGTTTGGCATATTTGGCGTATGTTCGTGATTCTAGTGTTGAGGTTCCCTCTATGGATTTTGTGCCCATTGTTCGAGAGTTTCCAGAGTTCCTTCAAACCTGTCGGGGATGCCACCCGATAGAGATATTGACTTTTGCATTTATTTGGCTCCAGGCACTCAGCCCATTTCTATTCTGCCATATCGTATGGCCTCGCTAGAGTTGAAAAAGTTGAAAGAATAGTTGCAGGACTTGCTTGATAGGGGAATCACTAGACCTAGTGTGTCGCCCTGTGGTGCACCAGTATTGTTTGTTAAGAAGAATGATGGATCGATGAGAATGTGTATTGATTATCGACAGTTGAACAAGGTCACAATCAAGAAGAAGTATCCATTGCCGAGGATTGATGATTTGTTTGACCAACTTCAGGGTGCCAATGTGTTTTCGAAGATTGATTTAAGATCTGGCTACCATCAGTTGAGTATTAGGGCATCCGATGTCCCTAAGATAGCTTTTTGCACTCGTTACGGGCATTACGAGTTTTTAGTGATGTCATTTGGGTTGACTAATGCCCCAGCAGCATTCATGGATTTGATGAACCGAGTGTTCGGGCCTTATTTGGATTCCTTCGTGATTGTCTTCATTGATGATATTTTGATCTACTCCCGCAGCCGAGAGGAGCACGAGCAACATCTTCGAGTCGTTCTTCAGACTCTGAGAGACAGTTAGTTGTATGCTAAGTTTTCGAAGTGCGAGTTTTGGTTGAGTTCAGTTGCATTCTTGGGCCACGTCGTATCAACAGAGGGTATTCAGGTGGATCCGAAGAAGATAGAGGCAGTCAAGAACTGGCCTCGACCCACATCAGCTATAGAGATCCGGAGTTTCTTCGTTTTGGCGGGTTATTACCGTCGGTTTATGGAGGGGTTTTCATCTATAGCAGCCCCTGATGACCAGGTTGACCTAGAAGGGTGCCAAGTTCAGGTGGTCGGATGAGTGTGAGGCGAGCTTTCAGAATCTCAAGATAGCTTTGACTACGGCACATATGTTGGTTTTGCCCACGGGTTTAGGGCCATATACAGTGTATTGTGATGCATCTCGTATTGGACTTGGTGCGGTGTTGATGCAGAATGGCAAGTTTATTGCGTATGCTTCGCGGCAGTTGAAGATTCACGAGAAGAATTATCCAGATTATGATTTGGAGCTAGCAGCCATTGTTCACGCGCTGAAGATTTGGAGGCATTATTTATATGGCGTGTCATGTGAGGTGTTCACGGATCACAAGAGTCTACGGTATTTATTCAAGCAGAAGGAGCTAAATTTGAGGTAGAGAAGGTGGTTGGAACTATTGAAAGACTATAATATCACCATCTTGTATCATCCGGGGAAGGCCAATGTGGTGGCCGATGGTTTCAGTAGGAAGTTAGCCAGTATGGGCAGCCTTGCGTATATTATGGTCGGTGAGAGACTGTTTGCTTTGGATGTTCAGGCTTTAGCCAATCAGTTCGTGAGGTTGGATGTTTCTGAGCCCAGTCGTGTTCTAGCTTGCACAGTCGCTCGGTCTTCATTATTTGAGCGTATCAGGGATCAACAGTATGATAACCCTCATTTGCTTGTCCTTAGGGACACAGTGCGGCACGATGGTGCCAAGCAGGTTACAGTTGGAAATGATGGAGTTTTGAATATGCAGGGTCCTATTTGTGTGCCTAATGTGGATGGACTTCGTGAGTTGACTTTAGAGGAGGCCCATAGTTCCCAAAATTCTATTCATCCGGGCGCTGCTAAGATGTATCAGGACTTATGGCAGCATTATTGGTGGAGGAGAATAAAGAAGGATATTGTTGCGTATGTAGCTTGGTGTTTGAATTGTCAGCAGGTAAAGTACGAGCATCAGAGACTTGGTGGTTTGTTCCAGAAGATTGAGATTCCCGAGTGGAAGTGGGAGCGTATCACTATGGACTTCGTTGTTGAACTCCCACGGACTTAGAGGAAGTTCGACGCAGTGCAGGTTATCGTGGATAGGCTGACTAAGTCAGCGCATTTCATTCCTGTGGCAGTTTCCTATTCTTTAGAGAGGTTAGCTAAGATCTCTATCCGGGAGATTGTTCGTCTTCATGGTGTGCACGTGTCTATTATTTCTGACTGAGGTACGCAGTTTAACTCGCATTTCTGGAGGGTACTTCAGCGTGAGTTCGGTACTCGGGTCGAGTAGAGCACAACATTTCATCCTCAAACGGACGGACAGTCCAAGCGTACTATTCAGATTTTGGAGGATATGCTCTGAGCATGTGTTATTGACTTTGGAGGTTCGTGCGAACAGTTCTTGCCATTAGCAGAGTTTTCCTACAATAACAGCTATCAGTCAAGCATCCAGATGGATCCCTATGAGGCATTATAGGGTAGACGGTGTCGATCGCCAGTTGGGTGGTTTGAGCCGGGGGAGGCTCAGTTGTTGGGTACGGATTTGGTACAGGATGCCTTGGACAAGGCCAAGATCATTCAGGATAGGCTTCATACAGCTCAGTCTAGGCAAAAGAGTTATGCCGACCGTAAGGTTCGTGATGTGGCATTCATGGTCGGAGAGCTAGTGTTTCTTCGGGTGTCACCCATGAAGGGCGTGATGAGATTTGGAAAGAAGGGCAAGCTAAGCCCTAAGTTCATCGGTCCTTTTGAGATTCTTGATCGAGTGGGAGAGGTGGCTTACAGACTTGCGTTGCCGCCGAATTTATCAGTTGTGCATCCAGTGTTTCATGTGTCCATGCTTCGGAAGTATCACAGCGATCCATCCCACGTGTTAGACTTCAGCACTATCTAGTTGGACAAGGACTTGACCCACGAGGAGGAGCCGGTAGGTTCGCCAGTTGAGATCGAAGAATTTCCCTTCAGTTCGTGTGCAGTGGAGAGGTCATCCTGTTGAGGCAGCGACCTGGGAGTCCGAGTCCGATATGCGGAGCCGTTATTCTCACCTTTTCACTGGCTCAGGTACTTTTCTATGTCCGTTCGAGGACGAGCGGTTGTTTTAGAGGTGGAGAATGTGATGACCCAAAAAGGTCATCTCTTGTTTTAGAAGTCAAAACGGTGTTCCGGGGCCTAGAAAACCTCTTTTTGTCCCACCTCGATTGCGTGCACAATCCGGGCGCGTTTTCGGGAAGCTTTAATGTGAAAATTAAGAAAAATAATGAATTTGGCCTTTCAAAATGATTAAAGTTGACTTTGGTCAACATTCTTGGTAAACGGACCTAGACCCGTGATTTGACGGTCCCGTAGGGTCAGTAGTAAAATACTGGACTTGGGCGTATACCCGGAATCGAATTCCGAGGTCCCTAGCCCGAGAAAAGAATTTTTAAAGAAAATTGTTTGTTGAAAAATATAAAGGCTTTTTGAAATGAAATTATGTGTATTCTTGAAGGTATCGGGCCCGTGGTTCCGGAGCCCGGTACAAGTTTATAATAATAATTAAGTCGAATCTGAGAAATTTGGTTAGAATCGGAGTTGATTTGGTATAAATCGGACCTTCAGTTGAGAAAATGGAAATTTCAATGTTCTTGAGATTTTTATGAATTTTGGTGTTGAATTCGTAGTTGTTGATGTTATTTTGATGATTTGATTGCACGAGCAAGTCCGTATGATATTTTTAGACTTGCGTGCATGTTTGGTATGGAGCCCCGAAGGATCGGGTGAGTTTTGGATCGGCCACGGAGTGAATTTGGACTTAGAAAAATAGCTGTTGCAGGTCCAGTTGTATTGTAAGCTCTGATCTCGCAATTGCGAGGTCAGGCTTCGCAATTGCGAGCCCGACAGGCTTGGCAATTATGAGGGTTTGATCGCATTTGCCAAGAAAACCCAGGCCTGCCTGGTTCGCATTTGTGAACCCACCCACCCCCCCTTCGCAATTGCGAAGAACTTAGGGCCAGCCTTTCTCGTAAATGCGAAGGCTGCCCAGATAGACTAGATGTCGCAATTGCGACGTTTTGCTTCGCAAACGTGAAGATAGCAGAAATTCCCAGGGTTCGCAATTGCGAACCCGTGATCGCAATTGCGATAACTGCACCTGTTAAGTGGGATTTCAGACGGGATTCTTCTTCATTTTTCAACTTTCTCAAAACCTAAACACCCATAGGCGATTTTCTTGAAGAGAGTTCCCCAAATCATAGGTAAACAATTTCTAACTTTTTTTCTTCAATCTATAACATCTTTTTACATGATTTCAATTCAAAATCTAGGGGTTTTCAGGGGAAATTGGGTGATTTTGGGTAGAAATTAGGATTTTCAAATTTTGGGGATTTGGACCTCAATTTGAGGTCCGATTTAAAAACTAATTGCATACTTGAGTTCATGAGTGAATGGATGATCGGGTTTTGGTTCAAACTTCGGGTTATAACTAAGCGGCCCGGGGTCAATTTTTAACTTTTTGGGGAAAACAATGAGAAATCTATTGTCATGCATTAGAATTGGTTTGTTTAGCATTTATTAACGTTATTAAGTAAATTATGACTAGATACAAGCGAATTGGAAGTGGAACCGAGAGGTAAAGCGGTAGTTGAGGCTTAATCTTGTCCGTGGATTCGAGGTAAGTGTTTGGCTTAACCTTAGCTTGAGGGAATAGGAGTTGCGGTCTTATTTGCTATGTGTTAGTATGAGTACGACGTATAGGTGTGGTGACGAGTATCTATACGTTGGTGTCAAGCATGCCCGTGAGTCTTATAGCTTGATTGTTGTGACTCTATTATGTATCGATCATGCTTATGAAAGTTTCTTCGTAATTGACTATTGTTGAGCATTGGCTCAACTTGAGTTTTATTTTTGTAAAGTTATTGTTGAAAACGAGATTGGTTATAGTTGATTCCTTTGCCGGGATGTTATTGTTGATATTGTTGATTCCCTTGCCAGGACGTATTGTTTCTATTGTTTGGGTGAGGAAGAGTGCAAAGCACGAAGGGTGACGTCGTGCATGATATTGTGAGTGAGTGTAATGCACGAAGGGTGATGCCGTGCCGATATTATGAGTGTTAATGCATGAAGGGTGATGTCGTGCCATGAGTTGAGAGTTAATACATGAAGGGTGATGCCATGCTGATATTGTGAGGAATAATGCATGAAGGGTGATGTCGTGCCATGATTATGAGAGGTAATGCACGAAGGGTGATGCCGTGTTGTTTCTGTTCTTTCATATGGTGAGAACCAGAGTAAAAGCACGATGGGTGATGCCGTGCACGTGTTACCGTTTCATTATTCATATTGATATAGATAGGATGTTCATTATGGTTCTTTATTGATGCTTCTTTATTGGTTTATCGTTAGAATCTGATATTCCCCGCAGCATGTCCCTTCCCACCTTATTCTTTTGGTTCATGTCATAATGATTCTGTTTGTATATGATTTAACTACACATGTATATATGATTGTCGTGTCCTAGCCTCGTCAATACTTCGCCGAGGTTAGGCTCGATACTTACTCAATACGTGGGGTCGGTTGTACTGATGCTACACTCTGCACTCCTTTGTGCAGATTTCGGTACTAGACCCAGTGAGTAGCTGAGGTAGCTGCCTTCAGTCCCGGGAGGCTAAGGTAGATCTGCTAGCGTCCACAGAGCCTAAAGTCCCCATTTCCTATTTTAGCTTTCTGCTGTCTCTTTTCATTCCGAGAATAGTTGCACTTTTCTTTTTAGACCAGTGGCAATGTTTGTAGAAATTCGTAGATGTTCGTGAAATTGTGACACCAGATTCATGGATAGACATGTATTGGATTATGTGGTTTTGTTTTAATTCTTCCGCGCTTTTCATTTATTTAGCTATAGTAACTGTTTGGGTTGATTGTTAATGTGTAGAACCTTAATAGTTGGCTTGCCTAGCTTTCACGAGTAGGCGCCATCACGACTCCCGAGGGTGGGAAATCCGGGTCATGACAATAAAGCATTACAAACTTCAAATAATTAGTTCGTCCATAACTTGAATTTCTCTTTTTTGTTTTTAGGATAATTTTTGGTTTAATGATGTCTATAGAGGATAAAGAAGTACGACCCTCCTACATTCAGTGGTTTGGCTTCAGAGAGTTCACAGGGTTTTCTGGAGGAGTGCCATCGCATTCTCCGCACTATGGGTATTGTTGGGTCGAGTGGGGTTGCTTTTACTACGTTCCAGCTTAGGGGAGCGGCTTATCAATGGTGGCGCGCATATGAGTTGGGTTGCCCGGCCGAGTCAGTTTCACTTACATGGGTTCATTTTTCAGAGATGTTCCTGAGTAAATTCATACCTCAGTCCCTTCGGGATGTATGGCATGCGGAGTTTGAGCAGCTGCGCCAGGGCACTATGTCAGTATCAGAGTATGCCGTCAGATTTAGTGATTTGGCCAGACATGTACCGACCTTGGTATCTACGGTTCGGGAGAGGGTCCGCCGATTTATTGAGGGACTCCATACTAGCATTAGGACTAGCATGGCCCAGGAGTTGGAGATAGATATTTCGTATCAGCAGATCATGAGTATTGCTAGGACGGTGGAGGGCATGCTGGCTCGTGAGAGAGAGGAGAGAGAGGTCAGGCGAGGCCAGGAGAGAGAGAACAGGCGGGGCCATGAGAGAGAGGGCAGACGAGATCAGGAGAGAGAGTTTAGGGAGGCGAGGAGGCCTCTTAGACCGGGGAGACCTGCTGGTCCTTATTTTGGAGGCAGGGTGTGACATGGTAGAGGTTTTATGGGTCAGCCAGTTTAGTTCGGGCTTCAGGCTTCGCATAGTGATTCAGGTATTTATGGGTCTCGGAATACTCGTACCGTACAGTTCCCACAGCCACGTCAGCAGCGAGGTTTCTTCGAGTGTGGTGATATTAGCCATATGGTGAGAGATTGTGCCAGACTTCGGGTCGATGTGTAATATCGAGGTATTCAGGAGAGTAGAGGGCGCCCAAGAGGGGGAGACCCGGCCCGTTGATGTGCTTCATATAGTAGGCTTAAGGCCGATATGCCAGATGATGTCATTTCAGGTATGATTTTGACTTATTATAGAGGAGCGTCATCCGTAGCTCATTGTAGTTCTGCTTATCGGGGCAAGTTTCCCTATTTGTTGCTCCACCTATGGGCGCGTTTCATGATTAGCACTTCGTTTATGTGTTGCCCTGTTGGGAGGATTTATGAGTGATAGCCCGTGTCTATCGTCTGTTTAATTTATTGTTGAGAGTTATGAGACTAGTAGTATATTCTTGTTGTCCTTTTCGGTAGGCTTGATGTGAATTATGAGTATTTTTGGCTACTATCCATGATGTTTATGCTGCATCAGTGTGGGAGCCAGCACTTGTTGTAAATTGTGGCAGAATTGATTTAGCGAGAGGCTCCAATTGGTTTGATGTATATCCTACTTGTGATTCAGAGTTGAGAGGGAGACCCTCGTGATTTCATGTGATTTGATGTGTTGAGGCCGGGCTGTGTACTGCGATGGGAGTTATATCATTGTGAGATCCTCGTGATTCTTTTATATGCTTTAATTCTTTCTTGTTAGATTGTTTTGTAGATTAGTATTGATAGAAAACTTTGTGCTTGTTGGGCTTGGTTAATAGTTCCCTTATGTGTTTTCCCTTTCAATATTCAATCATTTTCATTCTGTGCTTCTTGAGTTTTAGCTTGTGGGGTGTGTACCCGTTTGTATTAGTTGTGATTCGGGTGTTTAGTTATGTGACTTTCGTGGTTATTTTATCATCGCTAGTGTTGTGGAGGTTTGAAACGGGTCCCTATTGAATATGAGGCTTAAGGTCGGTGCTGAATTTGGTTTCGAGCAAATATTGTGATCAACAATGTTACTGTGGGCCTATGTGCGATGTGTCATGTTGTAAGGTTGTACTATATGGGTGTTGGCACGAATTGATGTAGCTGGTTGAGACTGATACCGGGTATGGATTTAGAATCGGGTATGTGGAAATGGATGGAAGGTGAGAATTCTGGCTCTAAGGCTTATTGGTATTGATAGAAAGGCTAAATTTCAGTTGAGATGATGTCGTCAGGTTTATGTGGATTGGGGTGACGTTGGATCACCCGCGGGTGTATGTTGGAAGTGTGCATTCAGCAACTTGAGGACTTCGAGGCGAATCTTGGCACGTCCGAGGACGAACGTTGGTTTTAAGAGGGGTAGGATGTAACGACCCGGCCGGTCATTTTGAGAATTTAAGCTCCATTCGGCAGTGTAAGGTCTTGAACAGGTTCATAATATGTGTATAGACTTGCGTGCATGGTTGAATTCAGTTAACAGATGATTCAAAGTCAAATTGGAAGAAGGAAACTAGTTTTGGAAGTTTAAACGGTGAGAATTTGATTTGAATTGGACATTTGAGTAAATGGTACCGGAATGGATTTTGGGTGATCTAAACAGCTCGTATGGTGATTTTGGACTTAGGCGCGCGTCCGGATTCGGATTTGGAGGTCCGTAGGGTAATTTGAGGCGTTTCAGCGAAAGTCGGAAAAGTTGAAGTTTGGAAAATGGAGAAGTTTGACCCATAGTTGACTTTTGTGATATCGGGGTCGAAATGCGATTCTGAGAGTTGGAACAACTGCGTTATGTCATTTTGGACTTGACTGCAAAATTTGGCATCATTCCGGGTTGATTTGATCGGTTTCGGCACAAGTTTTCGAAGTTGGAAGATTTGGAAGTTCATAGCTCGATTCGTTGTGTGATTCATCGTTTCGGCATTGTGTTTGATATGATTTGAGACCTCGAGCAAGCCCGTGTTAGTTTATATGACTTGTTTGTATGTGTAGACGGGGTCCCTGGGGCCTCGGGTGTGTTTCGGGTTGTATTGCGCTCTTATTTGATGTTTCAACATAGTTTCTTTGGGAATAAAGGATACCATATTAAGAAAATGAGCTCCAAATTTAGTTTTTATTGAACCATTAGATCCGTATCATAATTATGGAGCCATAGCAAAAAGAATCATCGAATTTGGACATTGTATGAGGAAGTTATACTCATTTTTTTGTCGGAAAAAACTGTTGCTTCTGGTATGGTCGCAATTGCGAATTTTTTGTCGCAAATGCGACCTTTTTCAGCCCTTCCTTGTTCGCAATTGCGAAGGCTTTCTTCGCTTTTGCAAACCCTGGATCGCAAATGTGACACTGCAGCTTGTTTTCAGCTGTGTAACTCGAGTTTTTGCTCATTTTTCATCTTCTTTGAACCCTAACTCCGAGAGTGGGCGATTTTTTAGAGACGTTTTCATACCAAATCATTGGGTAAGTGTATCTAATCAATTTCCAACTATATATTGAGATTATATCTTAGATTTAGCATCAAATTCATGAGAATCTAAAGGAAAATTTGGGGAAAAATTGTGAAATCTTTTAAAAATGTAAAATGATGATTTGAGGGACCAAATGGTGTCGGAATTAGATAATTTTCGTATGGGTGAACTCGTATCGGAATAGGTATTAAGTTTTTGTAAATTTGGTCGGATTCCGAGGTGCGGGTTCGGGGAGTTGACTTTTGTTGCTTTTAGCAAATTGTATAAGAATCATAGTTTTGTTTATTGAAATTATTTGATGTATTCAAGTCATTTTTGGCTAGATTGAGCCGAGCGTTGATGAATTGGTAAAGGAAAAGCTAAATTGAGTATTGAATCAGCCGGATTGAGGTAAGTATCTTGCCTAACCTCGTGTGGGGACTTCCCTTAGGATCTGAGTCTTCTATGTTGAATGTAGTCCGTGTACGCGAGGTGACGAGTGCGCGTTCGGACTTATTTGTGGAAAGCTGGCCTTTTAGAGTTTTTAGGTCCTTGTATTCACTAAGTATGAAGTTGTTCTTGATATGATTGAGCTTCTATTTACTAGTTTCACCTCTACATGCTTTAATTGAAATTAATTGCTTTATAATTTATTCTTATTGCCTATTTGACTCTTATTTTGCTTAATTGAAGATTTTTACCTCTTCTATTGTCATGCTATCTTTCATAACTGCTTGTCTTTATTGAAAATCATTATTATCTCTCTTGTAATTGTTTAGTCTTAATTGAGGTTATGATTATCTTCCCGCTGCTCATCCTTAATTGGAATTGTTGTATATTCTTCGTAATTTTTCCAACCTTAAAAGAAGTTTAGGTATCCTATATTTAGTTGACATTTCCTTATTTAGAATTATTTGATTCGTATTAGCTTCCTTGTTGTTGAACTACATATTGTGGGATCATTGCTTCACATTATTTTCTCCCTTGCTGAGTTGTTCTTATTACGCTTAGTATTCTCTATTGTGGTTATTCCTTGTGAGCTAGTTTTACCGTCTCCTTGTGATCGAAAGTTCTCGAGTTGATTTACTTGTCATTTTCTTGTATATATTGTCATTGTTGATGTGGTACTTGTTGTGGTGGTGCATGAGGTTTCTGTCGTGCGGTTATTGATATTGTGATGCATGAGGTTGCTACCGTGCGGTTATTGTTATGGGGTTGCACGAGGTTTTTGCCATGCTATTGCTACTATTGACATATTACACATGCGGCGTGACAAGGCGGGATATGTGTGTATATATATATATGCTTATATGTGGGTTACGCATGTGGCGAGACAAGGTGGGAACCTTATGATGCACGAGTGGCGAAACAAGGCGGGCACTTATTATGTTATTATTTGCACACATGGCGAGACAAGGTGGGCTACGTCAGGGATTGATTGTGATGATTTGTGATGGCCTGGGGGCATTCTTGTTGTTTTATATTGTGTTGTGGTATGCTTAGATGTATGAGTTTATCTCGTGGAAGTTGTGAGAAAACGTCTTACGTGCCGTCCGTTCTTTTCCTTATGCTTATTAGCTGGTAGGAACTATGTTAAAGCACTTGCACAAGCATACACGTAGTTGAACACTCCCATTGGATATGAAGTTCTCTTGATATTGCTGAGTATAGATGTACACCCTCGTCTACTTGTCATATATGTGAGAGTAGATCTAGTTAGTAAGTGAGTTATCATCGTGAGCATGAGTTGTAATGGGGGCACAAGATGCCAAATGTTAGGGTTCATGTATTGGGACCCGTGAGCTATGAGTTGTCCGAGGTTTGGTATTTCATGGAGTCTTTTGGCTAAGACTTGATGTGAACACTGTCGTAGGTTCTGAGTTATTGCTTACCTTTGTTGTATTTGTGATTTAGGTTTTGGGTTTGTGATTTCGCTCGCTCTTCTATGTCATTATTATGGTATTTCCGCTGTTACTTGCTGTTTTTCTTCCCTTACTGTGATTGTTGTATTGTTAGCCATAATGTGTAGTCTTTATATGTATACATCATGTTCCGTTGTTCCTATGCTTATATTTGTACAGTTTGTTAGACCGGTAGGTGTATTGACTGTTCCTCGTCACTACTCCGCCGAGGTTAGTCTTGATACTTACTGGCACCGCTGTGGTGTGCTCATGCTACTCTTCTGCACATTTTTGTTGTGCAAATCCAGGTGTCGATCGTTAGTAGCTGTGCGGACCATTGTTGAGGAGACCCACGATAAACATATTGCTGCGTTCGCAGGCTTCGGAGTCACCTTCTTACTTGTATTCAACTGTTTTCACTCCTTTCCAAACAGTTTATATAGAAGTGGTAGCTAACTCTGTAGAGCTTATGACTTGTACTATCGGGTTTTGGGAATATGCTCATTGTATAAAGGATCCATTCCAGAAAAATTTTAAGATGTTATTTATTATTGTTGTTCTTCTGTAAATATTAGGCTTACCTAGTCCTTAAGTCTAGGTGCCGTCACGAAACCCAATGGAGGGGAAATTGGATCGTGACAAACAAACAAAAAAATAAAAATAAAAATTAAAAATTAAATTTCAAAACGCAAGAAGGAACAACTAAAAGATCAAGCTCAAGTTCAAGGATGAAGAACAAATCAAGATTTCAGGAGTATGAGTCCGAATTATCTGCTCGTTAAATTCAAAATAATTTTTCGTGGCAACCATATAGAGTTACGGTTAAGATCTAAAGGCCCTTATATCTTTTTGAAAAGAATAAACTGGTGGAATAATAGGTACTCCCTCCAGTCCAAAATAAGTGATTTTTTAGATGTTTTCACACAGATTAAGAAATTCACCTTTTAGCATTAAATAGCAATGAAATTGACCATATTAACATTTGCTATCTCTTCACATAAATACTCCTAACACATACTCCAACACTATTTACTCCAAGGGAAATGTAAGAAAAAAATAATTAATTCATTCTTGAAATCTGAAGAAATCACTTATTTTGGACCACAAAAAAAAGCCAAAAAATCACTAATTTTGAACCGGAAGGGTTATTGTAGTATTAACAATTTTTGAAATAAGTATTCATTACATTTGGAGATAGTACCTTGAAAATCACACAAATTCAGACATATTAATATGAAAAGATGAACAAAATAAAAAGGGGCGTAAGTCTTGTCCATTAGATACATGTCACTTCAAAGAAAATTTCCAAATTCCCTAATCAATGAAGTCATAATCAAAGTTGTTGAAATTTAAACATAATTATTACTCGGTACTTCATTATCATACGTCAGAAATTAGGTTACAAAAGTCAAACGCCGCGTAAAATTTTTTCACTAATGGTCTTTGTAATAGGTCCAAGTGGAAGGTGGTCGGAGCTGTTGAAGCTACCGCTATGAAATTATATGGAAATTTTCAAGAAAAAAACAACACTTGATGGGTACGTCTTCCGCTATTGACACTTTCAAAGAAATCGAAATTTCTTTTTCACTTAATCTATTTCATCCATCCATTTTATTTATTATTCCTTAACAGATACAATACTATAAATGAGTCTAATAACATAAATCAAAATAGTTCTCGTCCCATCAAAAACAAAATAGATATTCAAAATACATGGAATAGAAATAATTCACTATATAGAACTGTGTTCAATGGCACTTAATATGTTAATATGGACTTACTAAGAGATCTTGCATACCTTATGAATTATACGTAAGAGCAACAAAACACGATAGAGATTCAAGATACATGGATTAATGCGTATGATAATTGGTTTTAATTAGAATATTATATTATTATTTTTAATATTATGCAAATTTAGAAATTTTGGCTTTTATAGACAAGAAATATATAGGGAATATTTGAAAGTGGCCTTAGTCATTGCTATATGGAATTAAGTCTAAAACAAACTTTCACGCACTAGTTTCACGTTCCAGTGTTTCACTCCACCAATTATTCTACTCTTCCAATAACCAGATAACTTAAATTAGACGGAAAGCTTGTAATTAACTTCATGATACAATGTCCGTGTTGAACAGAGAGTATCATTACAGGATTTAAGCCTTATATTCATTTACTTATTGGGTTATGCGACTATTCTTTATGATATTACTAATATAAGGCAAATCCCATGTCAACATTACTTTCTAGACTTTTTGATGACATGGGATAACAAGGATCACTAACTTGGTATTTAAGTCCTGAAAGACTTAAAATCCTGTTTAGCTAAGCTTTTGGGAGGCTAAAAGTATCACTTTTTTTGTCAGAAAAGCATTTTTTGGAAAAATTAAGCTGTTAGGCCAAGATAAAAAAGTACTTTTGAGGAGCAGCAAAAATAGTTTTTCTGCTTTCAGGGAGAAGCTACAAATTCTAACTTCTTCCAAGAAGAAGAAATAGAAGCAGAAAATTAATTCATTCAAGACAAAAATAACCTTAAAATAAGTTTATGTTTTTCAAATTATCCTTCATAAATTTAATATTTCTATATTTCTTTTTCTTTCCTTTTCTTTTTCTCTCATTTTTTCTTTACTCATATTTTTATTCTCTTTCTCCAATTCTTACGAGTAGAAATTTAAATTTATATTGAATGATGTATTTTAATATATTTAAATTATCATGTAAACAGTAAGTAATATCAAATACTCAATATTATTGCTTTGGGATAACTATATTTAGATTGATTGAAATCTTTAATTTTTAGTTTTACTTCACGTTTGATATTTTAGTTGAATTATTTTATCATAAATATTTAAATTTGTTTTTCTTCTTTATACTAATTGCAAACTGTATCTTTACATATCTTTTTCGTAATTTGATACTTTAAAGTACTTATAAAAAAAAGGTCAAACGCAATGAGCTTGCGAAAAGTACTACTCAAATGAATTGGTCAAACACAAACTGGTATTTTGCATAAGTACTTTTTAAAAAAAAAAATATTTTTGATAAAAGCACTTTTCAAAATAAGTAATTTTTGACAGTTTGGCCAAATGGGCTCTTAGTATTTATTGAAAAAATAATATACACACCATAATACATAACTACACAGCCTATGACGATCTCCTTAACAATCAAATCATTTACAACATATCTATAGACCTTTGACCATTAAGGAAGTCCTTAAAGGCAGGACCATGAATTCATCTTAAATTGTTACTAGGCCATACGCTTTAATTTTCTTATTTGAACACAAAGTGGCATGACAACAGTATGGTCCAATGCTCCCTTCTCATTTGAGAGAGCAATTAATACTAATAGCAAACACATGCAACTAGTGGATAAGATTAGAGGACTATTATTGTCTAGTGGCTATTAACTTTCTATAGTTATTATATGCATAATTACTTCATATAGCTATTATTCAGTTGTTACGGTGGTGTATCGTTGTATATTGTCGGTGTTGTATTCATGAATACAGCAGCAAAAAGCGCCTAAAAATCAGGGCAGTTCAACTGTACGTGCATGTATTCACATGTATTCACGGCATGTATTCATGAATACACCAGCAAAAAGCGTCCTAAAATCAGGGCAATACAGCTATATGCATATGTATTCACATGTATTCGAGCCATGTGTTTAACCAAAAAATAGAATTTTGACTAAAGCTATAATTTAGAAGAACACGGGTTACTGATAATCGCAAGAATGTATAAAAGAAAGTAATTTGGATAGCCAGAATATAATTGAATAAAACAAGTAAACCAAAGTATATTCAGATGATCTTTCGTATCCCTACAATTGTTCAGCCGTCTCCTTTTTATAGTTATTTTTGAGATGTATGTCTTGCCTTTGTCATAATAAGGCCATTATGGGCAATTAATGGCATTGAATGCTACGTTACATAATCATTATATTCAAGACAGATTCTCTAACGTTTTTAGCATTTAAGGCTTATTAAATACTGTATTTGGACTCCCATGGGTTGTCAAATTCATTCCCTTGATTCTTCTTGATTCTTGAATTTAAATGTCTTGAATAGGTACGGGTGCTGAATCCTTTGAATGTCTGCCCGTGCCTCTTCCTTTGCCTTTGCTCGCATCCATTGCTACCCGTGCCTCTTGGCTAGTTGAAATTCTTTGATCATTTGACTAGTCTACGTATCACGACACGTCATCTCCATACTACTTTAATATGTAAACTCAATTTTCCCAATACAGATAGTCCCCCCACTTGCCATTTATTCATCAATTGAATATTTGGGAAGTGGATTTCATTAAAACGGGAATTTTTGTCACCATTAATGCTGTGATAGAATTGACGCTTCAATTGTCACTTCCATTTAATGCGTTTCACACGTGTCACCTTCCTATTGGTTCTGCAGTTTTGCAGCACTTTTTTAGGCTTTCTTTTCGGCTTCCCTGTTTAAGAAGTGTCAGTTGTCATTATTATGGTCCTTCCATCATTGCACTTTTCCCTTTGACGGTTGCTCATCAGTATAAATATAACTTCTTTCTTTGTCTTTACCTCATAAAGTTTACTGAACACTTTATTTCTCAAATCTCTGTTTGTTTCTTCCTCGTATCATCCTTTTTCATTATGTCTTCATCGAACCCTAACCCTAGAAGGGCTTCCATTATTGATACCTTCCCTAGTGCTCTTAGTAGAGGCGGTAGGGGAGGTAGGCATCGTAGTTCGGGATCTGCACAAGACTCTTCTGTTTTATCTCTTAGTTCTGGTCCTTCTTCTAGAACCAGAGGTTCCCTTTCTCAAAAATCTTCCTCTAGGGGTAAAGAACCTACTGAACCATTACGTGAGCCTTTAGTAGAAGAGATAGTCCCTACGGAATTGTCTTTTTATCATGACAGGGAATCTCTTAGGAATCAGGTTTCTACTTTAGATCGTGTTGATGCTTTTCCCACTTAGATTACAGAAATTTTGGCTCCTGTAGTTCGCAAAGATTGTCATTGTAGTGATGACTTTCCTATTATTATTCTTAACCCAAATCAGAGAATCACTTCTTACTTGATGGGGTTTTCTTTTGTTTATACATACCCTTTCACCTTAGGGTTCAAACCAGTTATTGACCCAGTCATTCTTGATTTTTGTCGTTTTTTCGATGTTTGTTTCGGTCAAATTGGCCCAATCATATGGAGGGTTGTTGCCTGTTTAAGGCATTTAACCAATTCAGTTGGTGTTCCCTTTACTTTCCCTCACCTAATTCATCTTTACTCCCCTAGTCTTTTCCGCAATGGTGTTTTCACACTAGTAGCTAGGAGTAAGAGGGTTTTGGTGAGCCTTGAGGATGACAAGGACCGTGGCTGGTATGCCCGGTTTGTTGCTACCCCCACTGCTGGTTTAATGGGTGAAGATAACGTTCCCTTCCCTGAGAAGTGGAACTTTGCACGTAAGTCTTTTATCCTGTTCGTGCCTTTTTTCCTTCAAGTTTATCAACTTTTCTAATTTTGCTTTTCTTTTTCCTTTTTTAGCAACCATGGGAGTTGTGGAAGATGTTCCCAATTTCCGTGGCTAGGTAGACAGATTACTGAAGACCGCACCAATGGATGGGAGGTCTTGGAAGACACTTTCTAACCGTTTTGGTTGGAAAGTAAAGACTCATGGTAAGAGCTTCTTATTTTGTTTCATCTTTCATGCATATGTTTCTCTTTATGGCTCTAATTTTAATCCATCTTTTTATCAGGATTTGCTATTCGAGGAGTTACTGCCGAGGCAGTTGCAGCTTCCCGTGCCTCTTCAGGAACCCGTATCTCCTTGGAAAGAGCTCAAGAAATAGTCTTGGGTTCTTCGTCGAAGAGAAAAGCCATTGAAGAAGAAGATTCCGAAGAAGAGGAAGATGGGGGCTCTTTGGTGACAAGGCCTCGAGCGCGAAGACGCATAATTTCCGATGACGAAGCACAGGCGTCTCCCCGTCATTCCGTTCCTCTTACTGAATCCATTGAAACCCCGCTGATAATTCCTGACGATGACGTTGACCCTGGTGATACTCGTGAGTCCTTTTTATTAGCGGTTTTAATAGTGGAAGTTTAGGGCGTGTTTTAGATGAAACACCCCTAGCCTCTTTTTCAACTCCCGTGCCTGTGATTCCTTCGTTGCTACCCCCAACTGTTACTATTCCTTCCTCAACTGTTCTTACCTCAACTGTTCTTACCTCTTCTACCACTCCTCCTTTGATAATTTCACCTCCAATCGTTCATCATACTGAGGTGGGTTCTTCAAGTAGAAGTGCCGCTATGAGGAGGGTGGTTATTGAAGTTCCTGCTGAGAGCGGCCTTTTGAGGAAATCAGGTCAGGCAGATGTATGGCTGGAGCCTTTGATTGGCCCAATTGAAAAAGCAAAGCTGGAGAGCCATAGTTCCCTGACTCTGATGAACGATATTGTGCATGCTAGCTTGAAGGTATTTACATTTTTTTTACTTTGTAATTTTTTTTCTTTGGGATTCTAATTTCTCTTTCCCCTTTTTTTTAGGCCAATCTTATCGGTACATAAATGATGAACAGAATCCCCCTCTTGGAGCAGATAGCACGCGATTCTCAATTAGAGGCATTAAATTGGAAGGAGCAGTTTGAGAGTTTACAAATTGATGTGGAATTCTTACAAGAGGGTAAGAGTACCTTAGAGCAGCAGGTGCGAGCTTTAACCTCAGAATTAGCAGTTACAAAAGCTTCATTAAGCCAAACAGAAAAAGAAAAAGAGCGTCTCTCTTCCTTCTCAGAACAACTATCCAAGGCCAGTGAAGAGAACAGAGAGTTGAAGGTTCTCTTGAGTCAAAAAGAGACTTACTCTGGGGAGCTCGTGCAAAGCTTAACTATAGCACAAGAAGACCTTCGAGTCTCTTCTGATAAGGTGCGTGCTTTAGAAAGCTCCCATGCCTCTTTTCAAATTTCTTACAACTCTGCCCTGGCTGAAAATGAGGAGCTAAAGAAAGGGATTGCTGATTGGGAAAGGGATTATGAGACCCTTGAAGGGAAATCTGCTATTGAGGCAAGTTGGGCGTTTCTGAACTCACGCCGTGATACCCTGATTGAAGCTGGCCAAGAAAATTTCAACTTAGAGTCTGAGTTGGCTAAGATCAATGAAACCATTGAGAAGGCTCACCAAACTCAAGATTTTCCTTCTCCTGTGGCCGAAGCTTCCGTGAATGTTAAAGTTGATATGGGTATCCCAACTTTTCCAAGCCCTGTCGAGCCTGTTGCTGCGAGTCAAGATCAACCCGCAACTGTTGATGCACCTGCCCAAGTTGAGCTCGTTGCCGTTGATGCACCTTCTTCAGTTCCCTCATCTTCTTAGTGATAAATTTAAACAGTTTGAATTCTCTCTTTTTTGCAGGTACCTTTTTGGAAGGTTATGTTTAAAACCCTTGGTTTCATTTGAGGGNTAACAAAATAATGTTCACGGAACTACCTGGATCAATTAAAACTCGTTTCAGGATAGTGTCATGTACAAGTAAAGATATTACCAGTGCGTCGTTATGTGGAGTTAATAGACCCTCGGTATCTGCATCATTGAACGTAATATTTTCTTCCTCTAACACATGTCGCAGCCGCTTCCCGTGGGTAATTGTAACTTTGGAAATCTTGTTAGCTGCGGTGTACGATACGCCATTGACGTCTTCACCCTCGCTTATAACGTTGACAGTTCTTTTGGGAGAAGGTGGTTTTGGAGGTTCCTGCCTGTTTTTCATGTATGATTCTTTACCTTTCTCACTGAATAACTCAGTGAGATACCCCTGTTTTAACAAATGATCAATTTCACCCTGCAAAAACCTGCAATCTGCCGTTTTATGCCCATGATCGTTATGGAATTCGCACCAATGATCAGGGTTTCGTCTGTTTGGATTTGATCTCATTTCCTTCGGCCATCGTACCTTATCTCCCATGCTTCTTAAAACAGCCACGAGTTCAGAAGTGCTCACGTTGAAGTTATAACCGCCAAACCTTGCCTTTAGACCTCTATCATCATCTCTTGATTCACGTGTGCTTTGGTCATTCCCAAATCTAGATGATGAGCCTGGCTCTCTATTCCTCGATCTGTGATCGTACCTTTGATTGTCCTGTTTTGACCGTGAGTCTTTTCCCGCAGGTCCCATGTATGGCTCGTACCTATTTTTACCGGACCTTTTTTCGTTTTCCGCCCGTCTTGAGCTTACCTTTTCTTCTTTATGATGTCGTGAAATAATATCTTCTTCAATCCTCAACTTTGTGCTATATCTGTTGTAAACGTCATTCCATGTTGTAGCTGGGAATTCACGAAGGCTTTCCTTGAGTCGCCTCGTAGCTTCTGAACTCTTTTCATTCAAATTGCTTGTGAAGGCTATAGCTGCCCAATTGTCAGGTACACGCGGTAATGTCATTCTTTCACGTTGGAATCTGTCCACGAATTCCCTAAGCAATTCTGAGTCCCCTTGCTTGATCTTGAAAATATCTTCCATTCTTTTTTCGACTTTTTGAGTTCCCGAGTGCGCTTTAATGAAAGAATCTGCAAGCTCAGCAAAAGAATTTATAGAATTTTTGGGTAAAAGAGAATACCATGTTAGCGCTCCTTTAGTGAGTGTTTCACCAAATTTTTTGACTAATACTGATTCAATATCTTGCTTAGTCAAATCGTTGCCTTTTATGCCTGTTGTAAATGCAGTCACGTGATCTCGTGGGTCTGTTGTTCCGTCATATTTTGGAATATTAGGCATTTTGAACTTCTTTGGAATTGGAAGGGGAGCAGCGCTTAGCTTCCAGGGCTGTTGAGAATACTTATCCATATATACCCCTTTGATCACGGGTGGCACCCCGGGTATTTGCTCTATGCGGTCACTTTGCTCCTTGAGATGTTTCTGCAATGTTAGTACTAAGTTTTGTAAATCAGAATTAACTAAATTACCTGGTTCTCCCTCCTGTGATTTGCTGGGGGTTCCACCACTACTTGAATTAACGAGCCCGGAACGAGGGTTCTCCAGAGTGTTGTTATTTGGAGTGGGTGTGGGTAGTGCAGCAGGTAATTGGCTAACAAAAGCCTGAAGAGCTTTATTGACTTGTGAGGCAATAAGTTTTTGCAAAGCCTCATCCATAGTTTCAACATTTTCGAATTGAGCTTGTCTATCTGTATGAGACCCATCAGGAGTGCCTTCACGAGACCGCCGTGGAGAACCTCGTGGACAAGGAATCAGTACGTTATTGTTCTGTGGATCTCCCTGAAGTTGCTGGGTTGTTTGATTCTCTTGGTTTCCTTGAATGTTGTCATTGTTGTTCGACATGGTTGATGCAACAAGGAAAGTTAGGCTAAAATAAAATGGATTATCAGATTCCCGGTAACAGAACCAATTTGTTTAACCAAAAAATAAAATTTTGACTAAAGCTATAATTTAAAAGAACACGGGTTACTGATAATCGCAAGAATGTATAAAAGAAAGTAATTTGGATAGCCATAAAATAATTGAATAAAACAAGTAAACAAAGTATATTCAGATGATCTTTCGTATCCCTACAATTGTTCAACCCTCTCCTTTTTATAGTTATTTTTGAGATGTATGTCTTGCCTTTGTCATAATAAGGCCATTATGGGCAATTAATGGCATTGAATGCTACGTTACATAATCATTATATTCAAGACAGGTTCTATAACGTTTTTAGCATTTAAGGCTTATTAAATACTGTATTTGGACTCCCATGTGTTGTCAAATTCATTCCCTTGATTCTTCTTGATTCTTGAATTTAAATGTCTTGAATAGGTACGGGCGATGAATCCTTTGAATGTCTGCCCGTGCCTCTTCCTTTGCCTTTGCTCGCATCCATTGCTACCCGTGCCTCTTGGCTAGTTGAAATTCTTTGACCATTTGACCAGTCTACGTGTCACGACACGTCATCTCCATACTACTTTAATATGTAAACTCAATTTTCCCAATACACCATGTATTCATGAATACAGCATCAAAATGCGCCTAAAATCAGGGCAGTCCAGCTGTACACGCATGTATTCACATGTATTCGCGCCATGTATTCATGAATACAACATTAAAATGCGCTCAAAATCAGGGCAGTCCAGCTGTACGCGTATGTATTCACATGTATTCACGCTGCTGTATTCATGAATACAACAGTAAAAAGCGCATAAAATCAGGGCTGTCCAACTATACGCCCATGTATTCACATATATTCGCAACATGTATTCATGAATACAGTGACAATCACCTTAAAAAAGGTATGTCCAGCCATCTAAGAGAGAGGAAAAACATAAATAGCGTATTTCATGCCTTAATGGTAGTATATACCATAAATACTTATTTTGCTATAAAATATAAAAGATAGTTATAGAAAATAATATTTTAAAATGATTTTGGCTTATAATAAATAGGGTGTATACCTCTGCTGTAGGACGTAAAATTTCCATAAGATTATCCATCCCCCATTCCTGCTCCCAATAAATAGATTTTCTTCATTAACCTATTCCAAATGATCAAAACTTTATGTGACGTCTTTCATACGCTTGGAGTTTACTTGCTCCCAGTATTTCGTAAAGATTGACACTATTATCTTATTAGCCCGTTATAAAAAGATTGACACCTTTCAATATTTCTTTGATAGAAAGTATTTATTGCCACACAAATATTATGACAAGTTTCAGACTACAAGTTTCAAACATTTCACAGCCGCACAAATGTTAGGCTTATTTAAGACCACATATCTCGAAAGTCCTTCTTTATTAAAGTTTGTGCCAAGTCAAACTAAGACAATGTTTTTGAAAATTGAAACCTGGGGAGTATCATTTGTCAATGCATTTATAAATCTAATGACTTACAGAATAGACATTCCTGCATAAGGAAGATGCTATACTTAGTAGAGGCTGATTCGATTAGAAAAAAAATGTTGATACATTAAGTTTAGATTTCACAAGCATCAAATCTGAAAACCCTGAAGTGAATTCTGAAAAATGATTTTGCGGATACACACTTCTCATCTCCATTTTCCCATCCTAATTCATCGCGGTTGATTATTCTGATAGTAGACCATTTCTAACGATAATCTAGATCGTAAACCTATTGTCAGCTAGTCAGATCAATAAAGGATAAGAAAAAGAGAGCATTTCAATTTCAAACAGAGGTGTAGACCAGTTCCCTTACAACTATAGCAGAGGTTCAGAAGTTTGCAGGAAAAATAACAAAGCTTCAGAAGTTTGTATGTTAAAATAACAAAGCTTCGGAAGACAATGACAAATATACAATGCATCTAAAGATCTCATATATACCAGATTGAGACTACTAACACGACTCCTTATTCAGCAATAGATGGTATTCGAGTCACAATGCACTTCCACTCTCTAGTTTTTCAGAACATTCATGAAACACAGATAGAAAAACTGGGCCTGATCGCTTAACCTCACCATCCTCTCTGAGAACCACCAGATGAATGTCCATTCAACCTATCCAGGACAGCATTGAAATCAACAGGCTGACCACTTTCCTCGAGCCTTTGGATCACATTAACAACATGATCAGCGCGGTAGCCCATACTCACTAGCTTTTCAATCAGCTCGTTGTATGGATGGTTGCGCACCAACTGAGGTGGACAAACCATCAGATTTGCACTGGGGGTTGACTGCGGATTTTGGGGAGGGAAGCTGGAGGGAGGATAACCACTTTGTGAGAAATTTGGTTGTGGTGGTGGATGGCCCCTTGTGCCTTCACCCTCATACATCAGATATGCATTTACTGGAGAGAGTGTTGGATGAGCTCCACTAGCTGCATACCCATCGCCCACGGCACCAAATGAAGGCTTAAGATGCGCCGCCGCAGGCTGTTGCTGAAGGGGCCTGCCAGACCTATCATACCCATAAGGCATTGCATCGGGATGGCTAGCAACTGATTGAGATATTCCAGAAAACGGCACTTGCATTGGCATACTATTGGGCGCTGTCTCAGGAGTAGGATTAGGCTGACTGGGCGGATAAGAGGGATAAACAGCAGGTGATGTAGGTCTAGCTTGCTGTTGCATACTTGGTATTTGTGAATGTTGAACCTGTTGTGGCACCTGTTGGGCCCACTGCTGCTGATATTGGGGCATTGACTTGACTTGTGGTGTCTGATTCACCTGAGCTGGCGCTGGCTGTGGTGGTACTTGCATTTGAGGATTTCGATACTGGGAGTCAGATGACAAATACTGACCTTGAGACAACTGAGTTGGAGCTTGTTGATTTACCATCTGAGGAGGGGGTAAATAATATCCTTGCGACTGGGGCATACTTTGGGATGGAATTGGTTGCGGAGGCTGCACTGGTAGCTGTTGTGGCTGCTCCACAGGTCGGCTAGTAAGAGAAGCCTGGGGTGCCACTTGATGAGGTAATGCAAGAGCCAGTTGCTGTCCATGCACTTCAGGTGAGTTATCACTTTTTTTAGCATCAGACAGGTGTTGAGCATTCTTCTCCTCATTCTGCTGAGAATTGCTGGATGAAGTTGAGTCTTTCTGTGCAAGCTGAAGCTTGGCCAGCTCCTTTTGAGTTTCAGCAAGTTCTTGTTTATCTCTTAGAATCTGCACAGATCGGTGGACCTGCAGGATGAGCAGTTTAGTAAATCATTAGCTATTTAAGTTTTTGAATGGAATCAACAGCTATTTAAGTTATGACACAATGTGATGGAAAAACCATTGAACACCAAAGAGCAACTTGAAAATTGCCAGTGGCAAGAACGAAATCATCCATATGCCTTAGAACCGACAAAAGCACAAGTTTAGAGGTATAAGAATAGCAGAAAGTGCATCTAGAGCTTCAAGCACAAAAACAACAAAAAAGCACGTCTCTGCAGAGAAATAGGAAAGAAAACTAGTCAATCGTCATTATTGGTGTCTCTGTTATAATGGGGAGTTATTCTATTCACAACAGATTTCCCCCGAACTACACCAACCCAAATCAGATAAATAGTGAATTTTGCAACTGGCCGTGTTAACTAATGGAGAAGATGTCTAGTTTAAAAAAATTCTCTACATGCAGTCACATTATAAAGCTCAAAAAAGATCTGCCCCACACAAACTTATCCAGAAACTGCAGGTCCAAGAAAATTCTGCAGACATAAAGCTGCTAACTTCATGTAAAGAATCGAGAAACACATTTCCCTATATGTCCCTCTGTTAAAACTATACCGCAATGAATGCTGCCTTCTATAAGTAACAGGTCAATTTTTAAACTAATTAAAGACATAAGGGAGTGGTAAGCTTTTAAGAGTCCAACTTTATGTAACTCCCACAGTTAGCCTGAACTAACCTCTTGGACATGCTTCTCGAGAGCCTTCAGTTTTAAATCTGCCTCACCATGATCCCGAACTAAATCAGAGCGCATTTCTCCAATAGACTTATCAAGATTGTAACAGTATAATTCCAACTGTGACAAGCGTGAGCTGATTCCCTCTAGGAAACGCATGAGATTGTCGGCATATTTCTTCATGGTCTTCTCAACAGTACATATCATGTCTTGATTGAAGGAAGATTCTTCTGGTGGACTATATGCTGGAGCAGGAAACATTGATGACCTCGTCATTCTGCTTTTGTGGAACTCCTACTCAATACAAGAGCAAAATTAAGTTAAAATTCTTCAAATGCTTCTACAAATTTAATACTCTAATTGAGTTATACTGAGTGTGCAAACATTGGTTAGATTAGATGAATATAGTAGCATGGATCTTTGTATCAATACTTGCAAAGATTACATAAGCATTATGGTGGAGTAGAACTTAATCCTTATGGTAATGCGAAATGGTCCAAATAAGGCCCATTAATGCAACTATTTGATGGTCACTTTCAAAGTGCTAGATAAAACCCAGGCTCAAGGTTCACCGTCAGACCTTAAAACCAGTTCAACCAAGAATATGTGCACCAATGATTTTTTCCCATCAATACTGCACCAGATGATTTTTTTAATCAATACTGAGCTAAATGATTTCAATGAAATACATCTTCTTATACCATATAAAGATTGGCATGACACAGTAACCCCCCTCCCCCCCCCGGGGGGGGGGGGGGGGGTCTCATCCTGGTCAAACTTTAGTCACCTGTTTTTGCAGTTTCATTTATTCGCAAAAAAAAGAGAGGAGAAGAATCCATAGGGAAGAAGGGGCTAGATCATCATTTTGTAAAAGGAAAGATAATAGGAGAGGCATCAATGCTTTTAGCTCCCAACTTACACGACAATATCTCAAGAATGACTATTACTAGCTGAATCAACTGCTAACCAAGTGTTGAGTCAGTAAACCTTTGGCTCTTGAAAATCACAAAAGATTCTCAACACAGTCTTTATAATTTCTCTTCTATAATCTCAGTTCCTAGAAATTTTGACGCAAAGAAAGATATGAAGGAAAAGTTTAACATGCGAGCAAGAAAAGAACAAGATGAATAATACCAAAAATGCAAGAACGGAAGTGAAGGTGAGGTTGTATCAGAATGGAAATCAAACTCTTTCTTCAACGAATGCACATAAGCCAGAATATGGCAAGCACCACCAACAATGATGCAAACAACATAGTTTAAAAGCATCTTTCCACAGACCTATCAAGTTAGGGGAAGAACCCAGTTAGCAACCAATCAGACGCATAAATATCGAGCTGACAAGGTCACACCAATAACCATACAAAAAATTGTATCAGAACTCTCTCTTTGTCCCTTTGCTTTAAAGCAGCATACGTTTCAATGTTCTTCCTATCTCATTTTCTCAGCCAATCCTAGAAACCGAAGCACGAGCTACAGCTATTCCTTACCAGCAAAATATATCATTTCAATAGCTAAATGCAACACAGACACAAAAAGAACATAAACCTAGCTTTGATCAAGGGCATTTACTAAGGAACAAAATCTGTACCAAATTCCTAAATCAGCAACTATTAGCATAATCCAACAGCAAATTCACTAAATTTCCCCGTAAATCTCAAAACCCTAAAGATCAACTACCATAACAAACCCAAAACTTTCACCTTATATTACATAAATAAGGAGAAAAAAATAGTGAGCACCTTAGCAGAATTGGGAGCGATCACAGGATCAGAATGGGTTCCATTAGATGGGTCTTGATTAGCAACATAGTCTTCATACGAACACAGAATATCATCCGACCCGAAATCAAAACCCCCATTGTTTGGTCTCCCAGATGATCCAGATGCCATTTTTCAACGATCCAAAACCTAGGGTTTCGCTTCTATTATCAAATTAACCCAAAAAAAACCTAGAAAAAGGGAAAAAGTTTGTTTCTTGGTAGAGAGATAGAGGTATATTTCACTGCTAAACAGGAAAGTCCGTCGTACTGTAATTTGTCGATTCGTACAACTACTAGTGCACTTCGTATTTACTTGTACTTATACTTATTTTTCTGTTCACATTCTTTTCATACGCTTTGACTTCTTTTTTTTAAATAGCGCAAAAATTATGGGTTGCTGAAATTTAGAAAACAAAGAAAGAAATAGGTTAAAGATTAGGATAAGCCTAATGACCGACCTCGGAAAATAAAAACGACCGACCACGATGATTATGTGGTAGGTTATATGTATTCTACTAGATGAGGAAAGGTCCGTATACGGGCCCAACATTACAATTTTATTAAAATTATTATTTGTTGGTATTTAGTTAATTAACTTTGAGGTTTAACAAGCTATATTTTTAAAAATTACTTTTGAATATAAAAATATTTAGTTTGAAATCGTCTTCAAATAGTATGAATAGATGAAAATCATTTAATTTTTATTTTCAAATTGCTTTAAGATAGTATGGGTAAATTGAAAATCTTGTAAATATCGATACTTCTTTTTGGTTGTTGTTTTATTTAAAAATTAATTTTATTTTATCTATGGTAACTTCTATTTGAATAAAACAAAATTAATAATTTTCCAAAATGAGAAAAAATTTGGAAATGAGCATTTGCACTACACAAATAGTCTAATCAACACATGCACAGTGCATTTAAAGTAGAATTGTGGCTAGAGAAATGTGGGGTCCACGTGTAATTTGCATTTAAAAAATGCAAACATGAAATTTTTATGAAATGACATATATGCCCTTGGTCAACCATCTTTCCTTTTCTATATTAGAATATTATTATTTTGTCATTTTTGCCTTTCTTTATTGCATTCTTTTGCCTAAATCCCTTTCTTTATTACATGCCAAAAATTTGCATTCTTTTTGTGGACGCTATTTATACCTTTTTTCAGTAAGGTATTCTCATATATATGCATATATCTTTGGTTGTTTGAATATAGAACAGTCAAATTGTTATAGATAGAATTTTATTTATGGTGAATGTTTATATTTAGAGAGTTTTTAGGGTTTATTACTTGGTGGCTAAGTCATTCTTTCCCTATAAATAGAGGGTTCTATTCCATTGTAAGAGCCCGTTTGGCTTAGCTGATTTAGAGTAGCTGATAAGCATTAGGTGCTGAAAAGCACTTTTAAGTGCTGAAACTGATTTAAAAAATAAGTAGTTACGTGTTTGGATAAAAGTGCTGAAATTACTAATATGCAGCTGAAGAACTGGGTATACGAAGAGTTTTGTTTTAAAAAGAAGTATTTTAGGGATAGAATAGTAAATATTTTGGTCAAACTTAAAGTGCTTATAAGCTGAAATTTGATAAGTTGGGGGAGACCAACTTATGACTTTTGGCTTATTTTTTGCTTATAAGCACTTTTAATTTTACCAAACGCGTAGATAAGCCAAAAAGTGCTTATAAGCCAGTTTGACCAGCTTATAAGCTTAGCCAAACACCCTCTAATTCATCCCAAAATTCAATAAGAATTCCCCCTCTCTCTTTCTTTGCAATATTGCTCTTGTTCTTTTATTATTTTTATAACACGTTATCAGCATGAGACTCTAACGTCTCAAGAAGCTCTTTGAGAAGATTAAGGTATAACTTTTCTCCTCTTTTTAATTATGACTGACATTATGAAAAGAAAGTTCGTTGCCCTTGAAATTTCGGCAAGAACTATATGACATGGGTGTTGGATGCTGAAATCCATTTAGATGCAATGGGTCTTGGAGACGCCATTAAAGACAAAACTAAAGCATCCACTCAAGACTGTGCTAAGGCCTTGATTTTCTTGCGCCATCACCTTGATGAAGGGTTGAAAATAGAATATCTCACAGTCAAAGACCCACTTCTTTTGTGAAATGGCTTAAAGGAAAGATATGACAAATTAAAGTTGGTCACTCTTCCACAAGCACGATATGATTGGGCTCATCTGAAGCTCCAAGACTTTAAGTCTGTTTCTGAATATAATTCTGCGATGTTCAGAATTACTTCTAAATTGAAACTCTGTGGATATACTATCACTGACTATGATATGCTTGAAAAAACGTTTACAACGTTTCATGCATCCAATATGGTCCTGCAACAGCAGTACAGAGAGAAAGGTTTCAAGAAGTACTCTGAGTTAATTTTTCTTCTCCTTGTGGCTGAACGAAACAACGATTTGCTCCTGAGAAATCACGAAAATCGACCCACTGGGTTAACACCATTGCCTGAAGTGGATGAGGTGTATTCCCACTATGCTAAGCGTGGAAAAGACCGTGACTCTAGTCGTGGTCATGGTCGTGGTCGTGGTCGTGGCTGTGGCCGTAGACAAGGAAGAAATTTTCCTGGTGTTAATCATCCCCAAAAGAGAAATAACCACCAAAAGTGGAAAGGGAAAGATGAGAAGCCCAAGGCAAATGGTTCTGAAACTGAATGTTATCGTTGCGGTGGAAAAGGGCATTGGGAAAATATTTGTCGTGTACCAAGACATTTGGTTGAGCTTTATCAAGCATCTCCAAAGAATAAAGGCCCTGAAGCCAATTCTGTCTCTAACAATGATTTTGACATTACCCACTTGGATGTGGCAGACTTCTTTGAGCGCCCTGATGGAAAAATAGACCACTTGATCGGTGATGGATCTGTGGTTATAGATGATTGAGTAGCTTAATTTTTATTTTGCTTATTCGTAGTAGCTAATGAATAAACATCATGTAATCATAGTTCTTTACATGAGTAATAGTCATTAGTATCGATTAGTATTATTTGGTTTATGAAATAGTGTTAGTTCGTTTTGATTAAATATAATTTTTGTATTTGTTTAGACAATATTTGAATTTGCTTAGTTCCAATATTTAGTAACGTATTTGACCAGTGATACACTGTTTCCGCCAGCCATTCGGTCTTTAGAAAAATTATATGCCCGAGTTGGGAGAATATTGCACGCTTCAATTATCCTTCATGGAGAAATCCATCTCTCAATTTCATAGGTAAACAATATTAAAATATAATAAATGTTGTGAACATTGCTAGAGAGGAAATCAATAAAGAATGCACACGAGGAATATTGAATCTATACTAAAGCTTTTTCAGCTTTTCTTCCTCTTAAGAAAAGATCTTTTTTTACTTTCATAGGAAGCTTAGTTTCTATCAAACTTAAATCGTTGAAATAATATACAAAGAGGTCATTTCATTTCTAAAAGAAACCTCTAATTCTTTCTAAAATTTCAGTTTATTGATCCTTTGGATTCCTACCCAAATTTATACATGTAAAACTAGCTCATTAGAGTTTGCTCGAAATTGCATTAAAGTCATTATTCAATCAAAAATTTATTTTTGTTTCTTTCCCTTTATCTCTGAAAATACTAATGTTTATTCGTATATTTCTTTTGTATGTCAAATCATGGGAAGCAAATATGGATACCTCACAAAGCAAACTTGGATCAAAGTTTAATTGTAGGAATATTTGTTTAATTGATTCATGTACGACACATACAATATCCAAAGAGAAGAAATATTTCTCTCATTTAAGTATGTATAAGGCAGATGTTACTACAATTTCTGGTAGTAGTAATCTAATTGAAGGCTCTGGAAGAGCTACTATAACTCTGCCTAAGGGAACAATACTTATCATAGAGAATGCAATGTTCTCCTCCAAGTCCAGGAGGAACTTGTTGAGTTTTAAAGATATCCGCCGAAATAGATATCATATTGAGACAATAGATGAGAATAATCTTGAATATCTCATCATTACCAAAAATATCTCTGGCCAGAAAAGGGCTATCAAGAAGTTCCCATCTTTGTCTTGTGGCCTGTATTGGACAAGAACTAGTGCAATTGAGGCACATTCTATTGTAAACCAAAAGGTTATTGATTCCAATACTTTTGTACTTTGGCATGATCGATTGGGACATCCTGGATCAATTATGATGAGACAAATTATAGAAAACTCAAATGGACATCCATTAAAGAATTTTAAGATTCTTTTAAATAATGAATTTTCTTGCACTTCTTGTTATCAAGGCAAGTTAATATAAGACCATCACCAACAAAGGTTGTGATTGAGTCCCCTGCGTTTTTAGAACGTATACAAGGGGACATTTGTGGACCTATTCACCCACCTAGTGGATCGTTTAGATATTTTATGGTCTTAATAGACACATCTTCTAGATGGTCTCATGTGTGCCTATTGTCATCTCGCAACCTCGCATTTGCAGAATTAATGGCACAAATAATTCGATTACGGGCGCAATTTCCCGATAATCCAATTAAGTCTATTAGACTTGATAATGCTGTTGAGGTTTCATCCCAATCATTTAATGGTTATTGCTTATCAATTGGGATAAAAGTGGAACATCCTGTAGCTCATGTTCACACTCAGAATGGTCTTGCAGAGTCTTTAATAAAACGTCTACTGATAGCAAGACCGTTACTCATGAAAACGAGGCTACCCACTTTTGTTTTAGGGTCACGCCATTTTGCATGCAGCAATGCTAGTTCGTCTAAGACCAACAAATTATCATAAATATTCCCCGTTGCAATTAGTTTTGGGTCATAAACCTAATATATCCCATTTAAGAATTTTTGGATGCGCAGTATATGTGCCTGTAGCACCGCCATATCGCACCAAAATGGGTCCCCAGAGAAGGTTAGGAATATATGTTGGGTTTTGAATCACCCTCCATTATTCGCTACCTCGAAACATTAACGGGAGATTTGTTCACTGCACGATTTGCAGACTATCGATTCGATGAGACACTTTTCCCAAAATTAGGGGGAGAAAATGGTGAAACCAAACGGAAAATTTTGTGGAAAAATCCATCATTATCTCATCTTGATCCACGTGCCTCTATTTGTAAAAAAGAGGTGCAAAAGATTATCCATTTGCAGAGAATAGCAAATAAAATGCCAGACGCATTTACGGATTTGAAAAGGATAACAAAATCACATATCCCTGCAGAGAATACTCCAATCCGTATTGATGTTCCTATTGGACAATCTTCTAGTGTCATAGCTAATGAGTCGAAAGCACGCCTAAAACGTGGCAGACCATTGGGTTCCAAAGATCGAAATCCTAGAAAAAGGAAAATAAAATCAAAATGACACTACGAAAGAATCTCGTGAAGAAATCCACGATTTAATAAATTCTGAGATTCATGAGGAATCCACTGAGCCTGAGGTTCAAGAAAATAAGGAACTATCAATAAATCCAATCGATATTGAGACAAATTTGAATCGAGTGGATATAGTGGTGGATTATGTCTTTGCTATAATGTTGCATCTAGCATTATGTAAGAAAGTGAGGATCTTGAACCTCAATCTGTTGGAGAATGTCGACAAAGACATGATTGGCCAAAATGGCAAGAAGCAATCCAATCAGAGTTGAATTCACTTGCAAAACGTGAAGTTTTTGGGCCTATAGTCCAAACACCTAATGGTGTTAAGCCTGTTGGCTATAAATGGATCTTTGTACGCAAGAGGAATGAGAAAAATGAGGTACAAAGATATAAGGCACGCCTTGTTGCACAAGGATTTTCACAAAGGCCTGGTGTCGATTATGAAGAGACATATTCACCCGTTATGGATGCTATAACGTTCCGTTATCTCATTAGTTTTGCTGTCCATGAAAAGCTTGACATGCATTTAATGGATGTGGTTACCGCCTACCTTTTTTGGCTCACTTGATAATGAGATATACAAGAAAATTCCCGAGGGATTTAAAATGCCTAACGCACATAATTCAAAGTCCCGGAAAATGTTTTCAATCAAATTACAAAGATCTTTGTATGGTCTAAAGCAATCAGGACGAATGTGGTATAATCGTCTTAGTGAGTATTTATTAAAGAAAGGTTATACAAATGATGTCTTTTGTCCATGTGTTTTTATAAAGAAAATAACATCGGAATTTGTTGTACTTGCCGTATATGTTGATGACATAAACCTTATTGGAACTCCTATAGAACTCCAAAAGGCAATTGATTATTTAAAGAAAGAATTCGAGATGAAAGATCTCGGAAAGACAAATTTGTGTCTTGGTTTGCAAATTGAACATTTGGCAAACGAAATTTTTGTTCATCAATCTACCTACATAGAAAAGGTATTGAAACAGTTTTACATGAATGGAGCACATCCATTAAGTACTCCGATGGTTGTTCGATCACTTGATGTGAATAAGGATCCATTCCGACCTCAAGAAAAGAATGAAGAGCTACTTGGTCCTGAAGTACGTACCATATCTTAGTGCAATTGGTGCACTAATGTATCTTGCTCATACTACAAGGCCTGACATAACTTTTTCAGTTAATGTCTTAGCAAGATATAGCTCTGCTCCTACAAGGAGACATTGGAATGGAATCAAACGCATATTACGGTATCTAAAAGGAACTACTGATATGGGCTTATTTTATGACAATAATTACAGTCCCGATCTTGTTGGTTATGCTGATGCTGGGTATTTATCTGACCCACACAAGGCTCGATCTCAAACAGGTTATGTGTTTACCTGTGAAGGCACTGCCATATCTTGGCGATCGACTAAGCAATCAATTGTGGATACTTCATCTAATCATGCTGAGATAATTGCTATTCATGAAGCAAGTCGAGAATATGTGTGGTTGAGGTCAATAATACATCTTATTCGAGACAAATATGGTGTGAAATGTGACAAACTACCCACGATTTTGTATGATGATATGCAGCATGCATAGCTCAATTGAAGGGAGGATTCATAAAAGGAGATAGGACAAAGCACATTTCACCAAAGTTATTTTTCACACATGATCTTCAAAAGAATGGTGATATCAATGTGCAATAAATTCGTTCAAGTGATAATATGGCTGATTTGTTCACAAAATCTCTACCGACGTCAACCTTCAAGAAGCTAGTGTACAAGATTGGGATGCGAAGGCTCAAGGATGTGAATTGATGCTCTCATCAGGGGACGTTAATGCGCGTTGCACTCTTTTTCCCTTACAAGGTTTTGTCCCATTGGGTTTTCCTTGCAAGGTTTTTAACGAGGCAACCAAAAGGCGTATTGTTAGATATGTGTACTCTTTTTCCTTTACTAGAATTTTTTTTCCCATTGGGTTTTATTTTAGTTAATATTTTAATGAGGCACATTATTTGTTGAATAGACATTCAAGGGAGAGTGTTATAAATAGAATTTTATTTATGGTGAATGTCCATATTTAGAGAGATTCTAGGGTTTATTACTTGGTGGCTAAGTCAATCTCTCCCTATAGATAGAGGGTTCTATTCCATCGTAATTCATCCCAAAATTCAATAAGAATTCACTCTCTCTCTTTCTCTGCAATATAGCTCTTGTTCTTTTATTATTTTTATAACACAAATACATATTTTAGATTAAACACTTTGGCCTCTGGGAGAAAGAAGGTTTTGGGTTTGATTCCTTCCTAAAATTGAGCTTGTAATAGAATGAAGGATCCATAAAGGCCTGAATCAATATTAAAAAATTACATAAATATGACATTTTTTATCTTTGGACGGTCTTTAACTTTTAACCTTCACTTGTTTCATGAACATAATATTAAAATCAAAATATAAAACTGCCGCACATGGAGCAACACTTGTTAAACTTGAAGTCGGCCCATGGGACACGCGAAACAAAAATTCAAGACTATGGACTTTGAGGGCTATTTGTATATTTCCTGCTCCATAGACCACAAATGACAGATCTAGGACCAAATTTTAAAGAGAATGCGACCCAGAGGCCCAATTTTAAATCATGATCTAAAGTTGGGTATTTGGGTTACAAGTGTGGAACGATATGGAGTTTAAGTAGTGCCACATTAGATGTAAGCGCTTTCAAAGTAGTGTAAGATTCATGTTTGGTTTGTTCTTATTAGTTAGTTTGGTCTTAAAAGGGGAAAGAAGAAATAAGTCTTAACAATAATAAGGAACACAGGAGTTTCAATAATTGTTTGGCTTTCATTTTTGTAAAGGATTTAATTTTTAGATATAAATCTTTAGAATTGCTGGTTTTGACTTGCGCAAGTGTTCTGTTTATATGGATACATGTCATCAATTAGCGATAATTATGGTATAAGTATATTGCTTATAGATTTTGCATTGGACTGTAATTTTTTTATTAGAAATGCGTGGTGAAATTCATTTCTCCATTGGTAATTGTATTCTAATATAAGGTCAAAGATATAATGGCATGATAAGCAGATAGAGATGCTAGGGGAGCCTAACACATTAGATCAGTACTAAGTTGTGTTAGATCAGTACTAAGTTTACTAAATGCGTCTTTAAGTTAGATATATTGTTTGTGAAGAAGGTGCATCTATCGTTTCGAATCACCTTTTTTTTTACTCTTTCTTCTCACCCATATTCAGATGGGATAATGATAGAGTTTAACTTCTACCGATAGTGTGACATCCAATTCGTCGTTAGCCACCATATAAATACACTGTTGCTGCCAAAACAACCACACTCATTAATTTCCCCACGAAGTACCATACAACCTCATACTCCTATCTTCTCCATTAATCCTTATGTGAAATTCATTTCTCTATCCATCGTCCCTTCACCATAAATCACAATTTTCACCATCACTCATCTACAATAGTTTCTTCATGAGAACGTTCTTTATCTTGAAATTCACTCCAGAACTTCAAGACCACATATTTTGCACATAAAATGAGGCTGACGATGAATCGAAAAAGGAGAATTATTTTCTCTTTTCTTAGTCCATGTCGCTTTTTGGTTGTGTCGTGTAGGAGCTAGAGGGTTTAATAATGGAATAGAGGTGGTGTGGGCAGAGTGAGGCTCGACAGAACTGTGGCCTAAAGCCAAATCTTAATAAGAGGCCTTTAATTTTTATAAATAAAATTTTATGTGTTTTTCTTCTGGTTGTTAAGGTGGTGTATAGACCATCTTGTTTGAATCTTGACTAGGCACTGAGCTATCAGCTAGCTCCCACCAACGAAGGCATCTGATAACTCTACTCATCAAAGCTTTGATATATTAACCTCTATGGTCCAGATAATTTTGTATAAGTTTTTATCATCCAATGATCTCGCTTTGTAAGCATATGTTAAAATATAATAAGATATTTGGAATAGTTCAAGTCTATTTTGAATTGAAACAACGATTGAGCGATTCACTCTTTGTAAGAAATATCAACTCCAAAAAATACGACAAGAGACTTTTATTTTATCTTTTTAATTGTCAATAGCGTTATCAAATTGTTCTTTTTACATAATACATTTTTATTAGAAAATTCAGTATTTATCAAAATAACTTCTATCATATTTCAAAAAAAACATAAATTTAGTTGTTTTTTAATAAGGCGAAATACATAAACGACCCTTTCAAGTTGTCCTCAACGACCAGTTGAACACCCCAACTGATCCATTTACCATTTAAATACTTCAAGTGACTATTAAGTGTATCAAGTAAACACCTCACGCTAACATGGCAAGTTACGTGTATTTTAGTTTCATTTGGGCGCGTAAGACTTTTATCAGATTTTTTTCTCTCTTGTTTTCAAAATTAAATTAAATTTTGTATGTGGGTCCCACACTATATCATTATATTTTCCTCTAACCTTTTTCACCCAACTAGTTCAGGCTTCTTCTTCCTCATAAGCAGTGTTGAAACAAAATTCCGACCAAAATTCCGGCCACTGTTCCGATGAAGGCTCCACTACTCCATTTTTTTCTCCCTCTATTTCTTCTATTTTTCTCCTCTATTAATTATAGAAAAAATCAAGAACTCGAAAATCCAAAGACTAAAAAGTGACGCCAAATCTAGTGGTCTTCAAGGTTATCCATGGCTGAAGAAGTTATCACAAGCAGTGTTGAAACAAATTTTGAAGAGGTGTTCAAGTTCAGGCATCCAATTAGAGCCTTCACTAGTCCAGTTTTTGTATTTTGAGGCAGAAAAAGATTCAAACAATCTCATTTGCTTGGAGAACAATTTTTCGATAATGGAGGTCGCATAATCCAGCGAGGTCAATTAATGATCCCTTGGCGGGTTCTCTTTTTGGCTATTCTCTGTTATTTCATATTGGTTTGAATATTAATTTGTTGGGGGGAAGGGATTTAAGAAAAGGAGATGGAGTACATGACTGATGCAAAGAAGAAGATGAAAGGGATGGGGGAATGGGGAGGGCGGAAGGGGGAAGGGGAGGGGTAGTGCTGGTGAGGGTTTTTATTTAATCTTTAATGCATTTTTTTTTAATTATGTGGCAATTGTTTATTCCAATTTACACGTGTCATTTTTTAATTGGCTCATTTGACACATCATTGGCAAGTGTAGTTCACGCACAGAGTCTTCAGCACTCGGGTGTTTACTTGAGACACTTAATAGTCACTTGAAGTGTCTAAATGGTAAATAGATCAGTTGGGGTGTTCAGCTGGTCAAAATAACTTCTATACTGATAAAATTCAGTATTTATCAAAATAACTTCTATAGTAATACTAAACAATGTTGGGATTAAAGATTGGTGAATGGGAAATGGAGGGAAGAAAGTGGAGGGAAAGTGAGCTCCCTTTTGCTTTGGAAAGAGCAAAGCATCCCTCATTAGTGGTGGAAAGAAAAATGAATGCGCTTATATTGAGAAAGCACTTCTCTTGGTGTTAAATGGGTTAGAAAAAAAGTAAGTCTCGCGTCTTCGTCGTCGCCGTCGCTCGCTCGCTCGGCTCGGCTTCAGCGTTGGCTTCGGTCAAATTGGATCACTAGATCATCTGAAGTTAAATCCACAAGTGGATATGTTTTCACAGTTGGAGGTGGAGCAATGTCTTGGAAATCATCCAAACAAACGTGCATCGCCCATTCTACAATGGAATCTGAATTCATAGCTTTAGATAAAGCCGGTTGATCACGCCCAACTATGCCTTATAAAAGGACTAAGCAGTCGTTGCAAATATAATTCAGTTTACAAGTCTGGAGCCGAATCCCACAGAGAACTAAGGTTTAGCTACAAATGTTTATTATCACTAAGAAGACAAGCTCGAACAATTCCTAAGTTATAAAGATTGTGGATTTATTTCTAAGTAATTAAGGTAGAATTATTAACTAAAGATACTAAGGGGTAGAGAAAAGATTAAAGAGAGGTCTAGAGTTATAATTTCTCATATTGTTGGAATCTCCACCGCTACGTTTTCTATAAATTCGCCTATGTATTCTCTATTGATCGTGAGCACTTCTGGGTGTCGTAGCTCTCTCTCGAGCAACTACCACAATTTACTAGACATATTCTCTCGAACTACGCTAGCTGGCATTAATTCACCGCTCACTACGATCGTACCAAGGTTCCGTTATCTCTAGTCCCGCCTTAAACCCTCCGTATTGATCTCTCACATACTTTAGGAGTGATGTTGTTCAACAAATACCTATATGTGTGCTTTCTCTCAAGCAATATACACACTAAATAGGCATAATTAATTGAGAGCTCTTCAATCAACAACAACGAAAATATAGTTGAACAAGTAGAGAAAAATCAAAGGCAAATCTATATTAAACGTAGTAGAAAATTATCCTCTAATAGGTTCCATCAAACCCTAGATTAGAAAGTTTAGCTACTCATAACTAACAATCATGATAATAATTGAAAGCATTAAAATACAGATTAAGGAAGAACGGAAGAGAAAACTCTTGTGATTCATTGCTTCCAAGTGTTCTCGTAGCATTCTTGCCTCTCCAATAATGTCTCTCCAATAAGAAATAGGTTTAGAACCCCTTTTATACATGTTGAGGGCGTGTGGGGTTGAAACTACCAAGTCTTGCCAAATTAGGACGACTTCTGCCCTTAGCCGTCTCGTTTGGCACCTGGCGCCAATCAGGACGCCGAAATTTTCCACTATTCTGCCTTTGGAGTTTTGATTGGTGCCTGGCACCAACCTGGGCACCAAACTCATACTCCGTCCAAATTCTTCTGTTTTTACTTCACTTTGCATTGCAAACTTGCCAAATCACTTCAAATTGACTCCTACACATATAAACATCATTATTAAGCTCGAGTCATACATATTTACACCAAAGTTAAAAAGATTAAGGTGTAACGCAAGGCAAATTACATGCAAAAATGTGGATATTTAGCTAACATCACCACCCCACACTTAAGCTCTTGCTCATCCTCGAGCAACCTTAAACCTTGCTAACCAAACAATGCACGCAAGATATCATAAAATGGAAGAACATTTGGCAATTCAACACACTACACCTATGACCATGGTTGACTTTCAACATTTGGCCCTTGCATGCGCATTCATACCTTTTCCAACTTTCACATGTCGGAATAATCGTGACTAATTAAAAACACTCAAACAACCTTCCCATAACCACCCAACCTCAAAGACCGACTCGTCGCCAATAAACACTCTCAACTCGTGCATTCACCCAACAAGAGATGTTTAATAACATCACCTATCCGTCATGGAATCATGTGCCTCACCAAAGAATATGAGGCTATTTTGTCCATACATTCAAATATGCATTCGAATATAATTTAAGGACATCACATATATGAACAAAGAACCACCCTCACTCTCACAAAGAAATTTATGTGCATCCCGTGGTTGTACCATAGGCTTGCCCGTAATGTATATCTTCACTAATTTAAGCTCGCAAAGCCTAAGATCAATTAGGTCTTTACGGGTTGTAATGTAGGCTAAAGGACGGGTAGGATATATTTTGGGCATAGTGACTAACCCTTCTAAGCACTTTAATACACTACACTTAACTTTTAAATACACACTTTTCATGACCAATTCAAGCAATGCCACGAAACCACATACAACTTGGCCTTTCTTCTTTAAGCAAAACTATGCATTCACTAGCCCGGATTAATAGGATTAGGAGGTGTATTTTCTCTTTTTGGTCATTTTGTATTTTCTTTGCTTTTCTTTTTCTTCTTTTTTTTCCCCGGCACTCTCCATAAATTTAGTATGTCCGTCTAATGATCTTCTAAAACATACCTGCACCTTTTGACCTTTTCTATGGTTCCACTTAAAAACTACTCCAACTCTCACCTTACTCTTCTAGCGACTTAAGTTCTTTCGTGGGTAAAGGTTCGAAAAGATTTAATTAAGAACAAAATAGGGATCGGCTTGTAATGTGGGTGCCAAAGAGAAAGCTTATAGGCTCAAATGGGCTATCTAAGGATAATTTTATTTATGGTGGCATAATAGCTCAATGGACAATCAAAGAAACGCCTACATCAACTCCAAGACTCAGTAAGCTTACTTATTTCGCTTCGACTAGCACACAGGGCAAGTTCTAGACAAATACATAATAGCACAGAATGTAATCAAAACCTCACATCACACAATGCACATGACACCAGTCAGTATGATTCCATTCCATCTCAAGTTTAGGCAAGTAATCACAAAGTCGAGAAGTATTAAGCAATAAAGAACTACATAAAAATCGAGTCAGGTAACTGAGAGAACGCATCACAGATAGGCTATTCAATCTTTCACGGCATCAATTTTCATCAAAACATGTTAGGAAGGTAATTTGCATGCTAAGGTCTAACTATGTTAGCATCAAACAGGTCAAAAGACTCATAAGAGCACTCAAGTTTTCTTCCCTCGATTTCCTATAAAAAACTAACCGGTTCAAGTTACATCCCTTGGAAAAGAACTGATGCCAAAAGAAAAATCAAGGGGGGTTATTATCTACCTACGACTAACTAAAAATAAAAAAAATTATTTTTGAATTTTTTTATTGGACCTTAATCCCTCAAGAAAGTTGTCCAAGAGATCCATCGTCAGGAAAAGTCCAATTTTTTATTTTTTAGTCAAACTAACACAACTAAAATATCATAAAAAATCACCCAAACAATCTTCTCACCCCACACTTCAAATTGTGCATTGTCCCCAATGCACACCATAAATAACAAGAGGGTGACAGAAACTCCATAGTGGGCCAAAGGCCGAAGCATCAGCAACTCATGGGATACTCAGAATTCTCCCAAGCTTGGTCCTTCGTGCGGGTACCTCACACTTAGTTCCAACCATCTAGTTTACTTTTGCTTTCTTCCAATGGATTTATTTTCCACGCTCCTACAAAATAAAAAAAACTACACTGCAAAAGTAACACAGTTAAGAAAATAAACAAATAAAAGAGCTAAAATAAAAATAAAAACAGTAAAGTTGGGTTGCCTCCCACGACATGAATCACTTTCTACCTCCACTTCGAACTTATGAATTGGATCCCAAGTTTTGATTCTGCATTATGATCATGCTCTTGGGATGGTGTAAATTCTTGCAAGCTAAAATTTGAATAAATCCTTATGTACTTTTTGGCTTTAAGTTGAGGAGTATCACCTTGCCTGGACGGTCTCGAAAATTTCAAAATATATGGCTCGTCTACCTCTTCCCTTATCTCCTTTATACGGTCGTAAGGATCCATTCTCATTTCATCATCCGAACACAATGTAGAGAAGTGTTTGGAATAAGGTCCAACACACTCAAATACCTTAACTTTGAGATGTTTAACATCCTCTACACCAATGACACTAGAGTTAACTAAATATTTTTCCTTAATGTCCTCGGTTGACTCTAGTACACGCCTTCAACATCGACATCATCAAATTCTAGTTGGTTGGTTTGGTCGTATTGTACTCTCAACTCCTCCATTATAATGGCAATTTATGCCGCTAATTCAAGCTTTCTTGGCTACTATCCATATTGTCAGCTTGTTGCGCTTTACAAGGATCAACTAGTTGACTCACTTGAGCCTCCAAGTTGTGAATAGTTGCATCTTGCCGTTATATCTGCATTGGTTTCTCATCATATTGTACCATAAGGCACTTCAACATATCCATGATCTCCTTCAGGTTAGCATTCCCAGGTTCTTTGTTCCTATTAATGCACGCCCCGAGCCTGGGGGCGAGACCGGCACCCAGTGCCTCACCTATCTTTGTGTATCACTTGCTACTAAGAGACTCTGAATGCGTAATGTCATACTTTGTCCATGGGCCACATTACACGATAATGTGCGATGCAAAATATAAAACTGAATAAAGACTAACGTTGACTAAATGTCAACATAAAGCTGGACCGGCAAAATTGTCATAATTACTACCACTGACAAGCCAACAAAATATACGTACAGGGCCTACAAGCCCAACATACTGCACTAACTGACTGGATATGTCTACAAGCCTCTACAGCTGGATGTACTATGATCGGAACAGGGTCCTAACCTACCCTTAACCTACATACAAATATATACAGGATGTATACAAAACTCTAGAAATGGCAACTCTGAAGGACGTGGAGCTTACCGATAAATCTGAACTCGGGCAACACCTACTGAGGAGGTCTACCTGTCTGTCTGTCTGAACCTGCACGCATGAAATGCAGCGCCCTAGAAAGGGACGTCAGTACGAAATAATGTACCGTGTATGTAAGACAATATACAGAAAGCTAAAACTGAACTGATAATCTGAACATATGCTTACCTGCTGATACTGACACAACTCTCTCAATATAGTAAGTAAAATAGCTGACCGGCCCTATAAGGCTCAGTATATATATATAGCTGCTCTGCCGTGGTAGGCTCGCTCATAGGCGCTCGGCCACGGTAGGCTCGGTATGTAACTTATCATCTGATCAGAGGTTGCCCAATAAGGGCCTGCCCATCGATTATAGCTCGATGGTATAAACTCTCTGCTCTCTTGACTGGAAGAAGGAAATACTCAATTGAATATAAAATCCCAATAAGGAGAATATTATCACTATTGATTGAGTAGTTTTTCATTTTCTTTTGGTCTGTCTATGCAAAGTAAAATATGACACAGTTATAGAGAGAATCAATTAAAGGAACGTGAATACATTGGAATTCTTCTATCTCTTTAATAAATTAGTTTTTTATGAGTTTAGCCAATTTATCATGAAAGGTAAAAGGAGATAAAGTTAAAGGTTCTGTTTAAATTTGTTATAGAACTCATGTATGAGAAAAAAATAACACTTTGCATCCTATGATATTGATATAAGCCAACCTTTAAGAATGTCTGCTCATATGAGATCCATGGAACATTTACACTATTATCGGAAACAGACTTACAAGACAAGGAAAATATATGTAAATTTCGGGATATGAATTTTTCTTTATGTCTCGTCATCAAACTTGTGTAATTACGAGATCATACAAAATGAAGGAAGAACTTAGCCTTAACATACCTGGAGTAGGGAAAAAAATCCGTATGAAGTTCTTGAAAAAGGTTGCACCTTTTTTAGAATCGCAAAATTTTACGTTAGTACGGTTTCTAAAAATTTTCGTTGGACTGTTGAAGATTTATGTTGCTAATATGAATGTATAAGGTTACTTAATGAAAAGGTTTAGGATCTGATTTCATTCTTTTGAGAATGAAACTTAATGGTTTAATATGAATGAATAACGGTTCCCCCCCCCCCCCCCACACACCCCTTTGATTAAAATATTGTAACTTGGAAATTGTTCAAGATGAAATATTTTGTTCTTAGCATATAAGGTGGCCACTTAAAAAGATGGCTAAGAGTCATTCCTTCTGAATGTATCTTGCTGCCACGTGAAGATGGGGTTGGAAATTTAATCTTTATTCACTTATTAGTTAATTAAGTAATGTCCCGTTACCTGATAATTAATCAATTACCCGTATAACTAAAAATTATTTTAAATTACTTAAAATTCTACTTATTTTTAATTTACTTTATACATCATACTACCGTTGTCATATGGTACCTTGCATGGTACTAGTCCATAAGTGTTGGGTATTATAGTCCGGACCGTATTTTATCCAAATTCGACAACCTTTAATGAAACTTATTTTCTTTAATTCGTGTACCCTTTCCTTCATGGCACTTTACTTATTGCTTGGTATAAATAGCGTAAATATGCTAACCTCAAGATAATCTCATCCCCGAGTTTATGTCAATTAACCGAAACAAAACTTTAGGTACAAAAAACGCGAGATGTAACAATTAACTTTACAAGAAAAAGTAGAAACATCATCATAAGGAGTTGGGAGAGGATAAGGAAGATCAGAAGTAGAATTACCAACACTGGATCTTGCATAATTCCAAGATGTCATATTTCTAAAATCAACAACTAAAACAAAAATAAAAGAATCAAATACAAGAAAACAAAAATAAAAGTTCAAACTTGCAACCTAGCAATATGTACACCTACAGCTACACTGTTAGTTCCCCGGCAACGACGCCAAAATTTGATCACGTCCAACTATGCCTTATAAAAGGACTAAGCGGTCGTTGCAAATATAATCTGGTTTACAAGTCCGGAGTCGAATCCCATAGAGAACAAAGGTTTAGCTACAACTGTTTATTATTACTAAGAAGACAAAATTGAACAATTTCTAAGTTATAAAGACTGTGAATTTATTTATAACTAACTAAAGTGGAATTGCTAACTAAATATACTAAGGGGTAGAGAAAAGATTAAGGAGAGGTCTAGAGTTATAATTTCTCCTATTGTCGAAATCTCCACAGCTACGTTTTCTATAAATTCGCCTAAGTATTCTCTACCGATCGTGAGCACTTCTGGGTGCCGTAGCTCTCTCTCGAGCAACTACCATAATTTACTAGACATATTCTCTCGAACTACGCTAGCTGGCACTAATTCACTGTTCACTACGATCGCACCAAGGTTTCGTTATCTCTAATCCCGCCTTTAAACCCTCCGTATTTATCTCTCACATACTTTAGGAGTGATGTTGTTCAACAACAACCTAAATGTGTACTCTCTCTCGAGAAATATACACACTAAATAGGCATAGTTAATTGAGAGTTCTTCAATCAACAACAACGAAAATATAGTTGAACAAGTAGAGAAAAATCAAAAGCAATTCTATATTAAACGTAGTAGAAAATTATCCTCTAATAGGTTCCATCAAACCCTAGATTAAAAAGTTTAGCTACTCATAACTAAACTAACAATTATGATAATAATTGAAAGCATTAAAATATAGATTAAGGAAGAACGGAAGAGAAAACTCTTGTGATTCATTGCTTCCAAGTGTTCTCGTAGTATTCTTGCCTCTCCAATAATGTCTCTCCGATAAGAAATATGTTTAGAACCCCTTTTATACATGTTGGAGGCGTGTAGGGTTGAAACTACCAAGTCCTATCCAAATTAGGACGACTTCCGCCCTTAGTCGTCTTGTTTGGCGTCTTGCGCCAATCAGGACGCCGAAATTTTCCGCTATTCTGCCTTTGGCGTTTTGGTTGGTACCTGGGCATTAAACTCATACTCCCTCCAAATTCTTCTGTTTTTACTTCACTATGCATGCAAGCTTGCCAAATCACTTCAAATTGACTCCTACACATTTGAACAACATTATTAAGCTTGAGTCATAAATATTTACACCAAAGTTAACAAGATTGAGGTATAAAGCAAGGCAAATTACATGCGAAATGTTTAGCCTAACATCACCGGACGGAATTTTTTTGAAGATATTCCATTATGGCCTAACCTTTAGCACCTATATGTATACATTGTGATAGTCAAACGGTAATAGGCAGGGCAAGGAGCATTATGTATAACGAAAAATCTCGTCATATGCGACAGAGACACAACATCATTAGACAACTACTCTCTAGTGGTGTTATCACGATTGACTATGTAAAGTCAAGAGATAATGTGTCGGATCCATTTACAAAAGGCCTATCTAAAGAGGCAGTTGAAAGATCATCGAAAAAATGGGGTTAAGGCCTAGGACAAGTCATCATGGCGGTAACTCTACCTAGTAAGCTGGAGATCCCAAGAGTTAGGTTCAAAGAGATCAAACAAAGTTATGAATGACTGATAAGTAAGGATTTTGATCACTTATTTGCTCTCTATTACTTGAGTTTTAGCTCAAAAATGCTTAAAGGTACTCCCGGAAACTAACGAAATGTGCTTACTTGCAGGAAGTCAAAGAAGTCAAAATCAACTCATAAAGGAGTCAAAAGTGAACAAGATCCAAAACAATTCAAAAAGGGCAGCAGAGCGGATCGCACAATTCTAGTGCGGCCGCAGAGGGGAGCTTCGGAGAGTAGTGTTTAGGCCAGCTAAAGCAATGCGGACCACACCGAAATTGTGCGGCTGCAGGAGGTCAAGTGCGACCGCAGTCATTATTATGCGGTCTGCAGGTTTGAAGAATCAGAGAGCTGTTGCAAGCCCAAAAGCAGAGAGTGCGACCGCATCTCTTTTGTGCGGCTGCATAATCAGAAGTGCGGCCGCAATCATTTTCATGCGGACCACAGAAGCCCATTGTGCGGACCGCACCAGAATTATGCGGCCGCACAACCTTCGCAAGGGTATTTTTGGCCAATATTTTTAGCTTAATGTAAATAGAACTTTTTTGTCATTTTTAGGTTAAGTTAGTTTACAGAAGTGCACCTGAGCCGTTTTCTTTACTTCTTTGAGTAATTTTGTACTAGATTAACTTATAAACATTAGATTTTCTTTGTCTAATCAATTATTATGCATTCTATCTTAATTTCTTCTTGTATTTCTTTATTTTTCATGAGTAGCTAAATCTTTAGCTAGGGTTGTGGCTCGACACTAGTGTGGGTACTTAATGGGTATCTAATATTAGGGCTTGTTTTTGATTGGGTTGGGGATATTTAGCCTTGTTTATGCTTCAATTCTAGAGTTAATGGTTGCAAATATTGATTCATGCCTATTTGACTTAGTCTCTACTTGAGAAAGAGAGACTAAGTCTAGGAAAACTTGGTTAACAAGGAGTTGAGGTGAACTCAAGAAATTGATAGCCTCAATTAAAGGGACAAATCTAGAGATAGTAAGACCCGACTTGAGCATATATCACTTGATTTGAGCAATACCCATTTGGACTTGAGAAAGTCAAATTAGGCAAAATCACTCAAAAATCTGAGAGGTATAAAGTGGGTAATTGCGTGTGACCGTTAGGTAACCACCTAGGTGGAAGTCATAACATTAGATCCTTTATCATTTGAAAAACAACCAAAACCAAAAATATTGTCTTCTAGTTTATTAATTGCAATCAATAGTTTAGAGTAGAAATAGAAACAACCAACAAGAATGTGGAAGTGCAAATTGAGACACATTATACAATTACACTAGGTGTATACCTAATCCCATTTCTAACTCCCAGAGGAATCGAATGATCTCGCCCAAACTCACATCATAAATAGGTAGTGAGGCGATCGAAGCAATAATAAACCCAACACGAGTCGGGATCGCATCCACATGGAGTTAGAATTGGATTAGGTATATAACTAGAGCTAATGTATGTTGTGCCTTAGATTGGGCTTCCACATAATCATTGGTTGTTTTCTATCACTACTTTTAGCTAATGACTGCAGATAATAACTAGGAGACATTATTTTTGGTTTAGAGTGTTTTTCAAATGATAAAGGAATCTAGGGTCGTGGCCTCCACCTAGATGGCTACCTAACGGGTTGTAAACTATAGGGCAAGTTTGATTTCTCGGGGTCGTGGTATAGCAAACACACGCAATTGCTCACTCTATACCTCTCGGTAGTTTGAGTAATTTTGCCCGATTTGGCTTTCTCAAGCCCAAATGGGTATTTGCACAAATCAAGTGATATATGCTCAAGTCTGGTCTTACTATCTCTAGATTTGATCCTTTAATTGGGGCTATCAATTTCTCGAATTGACCCCAATTCCTTGCTAGCCAAGTTTTCCTAAATCTAGTCTCTCTTTCTCAAGCAAAGACTAGGTCAAAAAGGCATGAATCAATGTTTGCAACCATTAATTCTAGAATTTAAGCATAAACAAGGCTAGATGTCACTAACCCAATCACAAACAAGCCTTAAAATTAAATATCCATACTAGGGTTGATGTAACGACCCGACCGGTCGTTTTGAGCCATAGCGTGCCGTTCAGCAGTTCGAGGCCACGAGCAGCTTCAATTCAGGCATTATGACTTGTACGCGTGGTCGGAATTAAATTCCGGAAAGTTCTGAGTTGACTTGGAGAGGAAATTCTCATTTCGGAAGCTTTAAGTTAAGAGAATTGACTAGGATTGGATTTCAGAGTAAACGACATCGGAATCGGGACTTGAAGGTTCCAGCAGGTTCGTATGATGATTTCGGACTTGGGTGTATGCCCGGATCGGGTTTTGGATGACCTAGGAGCGTTTTGGCGCCTATTGTGGAAGTTAGAATTTTGGAGGAAATTTCATAAGTTTGGGTTGAAGTGCATTTCAGTGTTATTGATGTCCGTTTGGGATTTCGAGTCTAGGAGTAGCTCCGTATGGTGATTCTGGAGTTGGGAGCGCGATCGGAAGTGAATTCGGATGCCCGTGGGTTATTTTGGGGTCATTTGGCTAAAGATAGAAATTTGAAGGTTTTGAGAAGTTTGACCGGAAGTGGACTTTTTGATATCGGGGTCGAAATCCGATTCCGAAAGTTGGAGTAGGTCCGTCATGTCGAATATGACTTGTGTGCAAAATTTGAAGTCAATAGGACGTGATTCGATAGGTTTAAACATCGAAAGTAGACGTTTGAAATTCTAAAGTTCATAAAGCTTGGATTGGAGGTCGGTTCTTGGTTTTAGCGTTGTTTGATATGATTTGAGGCCTCGAGCAAGTCCGTAATGTATTTTGGGACTGGTTGATATGATTGGTTGGGGTTCCGGGGCCTCGGGTGGATTTCGGGTGGTTAACGGATTGAATTCGGAGTTTGAAAAAGAGCTTAAGTTGCTGGTTGCTGGTGTAACCGCACCTGCGAGACTAGGGCCGTAGGTGCGGAGCCGCAGAAGCGGCCCATTGGTGGCAGATGCCGAATTTGGCGAAAGAGAGCTGGGACCACAGATGCGATCATTTTGCCGCAGATGCGGGACCGCATCTGCGGAAGAGGGGGCGCAGAAGTGGAAATGGACTGGGGAGCCTGGACCGTAGAAATGGCAATTGGCCTCGCACCTGCGAAACCGCAGAAGCGGTCAAGTGACCGCAGGTGCGGAAAGTGCTGGAGGCAGAGAGTGTTTTAAAAATCGGGATTTGGCCATTTTCTCTCATATTTTCTTGACTTGGGCGATTCTTGGAGGGATTCAAGAGGGGATTTTTTTCATCATCAACGATAAGGTAAGCTATCCTCACCTATCTTGAGTTAAATACATTGATTATGTATGGATTTTAGCATGTAAATTGGTAAAAGTTTGGGGGTTTGAGGAAAACCTAAAAAATTGATATTCTTGGGATTTGACCATAATTTTGGGTATGAAATTGAGAGTAAATCATATATTTGAGTTCGTGGAGTCATGGGTATGCTTAATCTTCGAAAATTTTCGGGATCCGGGCACGTGGGCCCGAGGGCGTTTTTGTCAACTTTTCGATCGGGGTTAAGAATTGTTATAAGTTGGATTGTAATGAGTAATTGAGCATATATTAATGGATTTGCCTAATCATTGGCTAGTTTTGGAGCATTTAGCATCGATTCAAGTCTTCGTAAGGGCGTGGAATGCCGGTTATGGATCTTCAGAGCGAGGTGAGTCTCCTTTCTAACCTTGTAAGAGGAAATTGTCCTTATAGGTGAAATAATTGGTTATGTGCTCCTATTTGTGGGGGCTACGTACGCACGAGGTGATAAGAGTCCGTACGTAGCTACTAATATGTGTAAGTCCGGGTAGTCTAGGACTCAAGCATGCTATACTTGGAATAATTGTAATCTTATTGACTGTTGAATTTCTTAAATCCTATCGAATTGGTAAATGAATTCTAAGAGGATTAAACTTTATTTTCTTAAATCATCAAAAGAGAATTGGCTTCAAATGGGATAAATGTTCCCCATAAAATTCTTAATTTGCTGTTTGAGCATGTATTTCTATGTGTACCTGCGTCGCATGTATGGTACGCGAGCAGGGTGATTGTTTATTTAAATTTGACCGCATTGCATGTATGATTCGCGAGCGGGATAGTAGATGCATCTATGGTTCGGGTTACTCGATCCTCGGCGGTGCACATTTTACATTTATGTTGGACCGAGCCGTACGACCTCGGCATGAGTTGCGCATGATTGTATTGCTTGCTTTGAGATTTATTGATATTGCTATCTGCTCTCCCCGACTTGAGATAATTGTTAATCAATGGATTGTAAATCCGGAGACTTTAAATAAAAAGGGAACTTTCACGTGTTTAGTGACTCATTTGAATCTACTGTTGTTCTTAATAAATCCCTGAGTCATCGCATTAATAATATTATTATTTGACCATTAGTAAGTGTCGAAGTTGCCATCTCGTCTCTACTTCTTAGGCGGGATACTTACTGAGTACATGTTATTTTCGTACTCATGCTACACTTGATGTGCATTTTGTTGCACAGGTCCAGGTATTTCTATTGGCCTATTGGGCGTAGCAGCACGGGCGACCCGGAGACTGGGTGAACTGTATTTCCTCAAGGTGGCCCGCAGCTAGTATAGTCTCTCTCTCAGAATTGTATTTACTTTTTGTCCATTTGTGTTCTGGACAGCTGTTGTACTTTATTCAAATTCTTAGAAAATGCTCATGTACTTGTGACACCGGGTTCTGGGATGGTTATGAAGTAATTTGTATTAATTGCTTATCATTTAATTTGAATTGAAGTGATTATCTTTTTAGTTGTAAATTTGGAGGAAAATCATAGATTTCAAGAATATTAAAACGAGAATTTAATTAAGTAATTTTGTTGGCTTGCCTGACAGTGGTCCATCACGACCCTTAGTGGATTTTGGGTTGTGACAGTTGAGCCACAAACGTAGCTAAAGATTTAGATACTCAGGAATAATGAAGAAATACAAGAAGAAATTAAGATAGAATGCATAATCATAGATTAAACAAAGAAAATCTAGTACTAAGAAGTCAAACTATTACAAAATTACTTAAAGAAGTAAAGAAAAAAGTTCATGTGCACATCTGCAAACTAAACTTGACCTAAAAATGAAATTTTTATTTATTTATACTAAGCTGAAAATATCTAACAAAAATGCCCCTACGAAGGTTATGCGGCCGTATAATTCTGATGCGGACCGCAAATGGCCTTATGCGGCCGCACAATTCTGGTGCGGTCCGCACACTTGGGAACTTGGGACTGGAAATTGAGGTCTTCTATGGTCCACATAAAAATGGTTGCGACCACACTGAGGAATCTGCGGTCGCACAAAAGTGATGCGGCACTCTTCAGCTTTTGGACTTTGATCAACTCTCTGATTCGTCACTCTTGCGGACCGCATAATTATGATGGCCGCACTTGATCTCCTGCGGCTACACATTTGTGGTGCGGTCCGCACTGTCTGAGTAGTCTAAAACCCCTTCTCTGAATCTCATTCTGTGGCCGCACTAGAATTGTGCGGTCCGCATTGCTAACTTCTTTGCCCGGTTTTGGCTCTTGTTCAATTTTGACTCCTTTATGTGTTGATTTTGCCTTATTTGGTTCATTTCTCAATATTCCTGCAAGTAAGCACATTTCGTTAGTTTCTGGGAATACCTTTAAGCATTTTTGAGCTAAAACGCAAGTAAAAGAGACCAATTAAGCGATGAAAATCCCTACGTATCAACTCCACCAAACTTAAGCTTTTGCTTGTCCTCAAGCAAATAAGGCAATTCTCACCTGCACTGAAAAAAAGGATATTTCAGCTGGCCTAAGGTGAATCGGACACACATTAATTGGGACCAACAATTACCCACAACACATATGAATTATCACAATGCAATAATTTGACTTTTTGAGTACAATAGTTCTAGTGTGACACTAAAGCATCAAGAGTTGACTCTATTCATCAAGGAAGATCGCTCTTTCACGTAGGTCATTGTAGATCCCAAACTCCTCCTCCTCTACTCTCCATTAGCAAATATCACTTTAGAATGTAACACTCGAAGCAAGGATTGTGAAAAGTTCGCTCATCTCTCTCAAAAGAACGTCACAAGTCCGGCTCTAAGTACCATAAGCTTGCCCCTCATGTAAATCACCACTAATGTAAGCTCACTCAACTTGAAATCATGTGGGGATTTTGTGGGATGTAATGAAGGCTTTTGGAATAAGGTAAGACTTTTTGGAAAAGAAAGGTTTATCTTTCCTAAGCACTCCATTTTCTCTTTTTGGCTCATACTTTCTCGTCTCTTTGAGTCATATTCTTCTTCCTCGGGGAAACTAGAGGGACGTAACGTCACTCTTTCTTAAATATGGCATTCATTTTTATCCTTTTCTATTTACTTCAGCTTTTTCTCCTCATTTTCTTCTGGATTCCCTTCAACTCTTCACTTTATTCACTTTCTTTTTGGTATTTTTCGTTTTGTTCTTTCTTTCTTTTCTTTACCTTCCCTTTTCTTCATTTCTTTCTCTTCTTTGTACCTTTCATCACTTTCAAACTCCTCTTTTCTCCCCAAACTTATGTTTTTGCCAATTGTTTCTCAGGAATGCTAGGAAAGATCGGGTGCCAAGAGAGGGTCATTACAAAACAGATGAAGGCTTGTAACGTGGTTATTGAAAGAAAAAGGGCTTCGGCTCAAAGGGTTTGACTAGGGATATCATATTGGTGGGCCCTAGAATATTTGAAATTTCAAAGCGGATCATGGAGAGCCTACGATCATTTCTCAAGCCAAGCTACACTTAGAATTTTGCCTAGACAAATATTCGGGGCAAGTTCTAGACCATTCGCACGGGTACTTGAACTTGCAACTAAACATTTCACCTCTCACGCTTCTGTATTGCTAAAGAGAACATAGACGAGGGCCCAAAACAACCCTAGCTAAGATTGAGAATAACAAATGGCTTTGAACCACTCGATGTCTGCTTAAGTCAACACAAGAGTCAAAAGAGTCACAACTAGAGCTATTTTCTGCCAACTTGTTTTTAACCATACGATCATAGGTAAATGTGTTGGTACCAAGTGAAGCATGCTTGACACCCCTTTTATTCATTGCTACTATATATACCAAAACATAAAAGAAAACGGACTCGATCCCTTAAGAAGGTTGTCACGCCATCCATCGTCAGGAAGAGCCACCTAGTTCACACATAATCCACCTTTGGAAAGAACCGTGGCATTAAGAAAACCAAAGGCTTATTGATCACTCAAAACGTAAAAAGAAGTTAGCCAATTAAAAAGAAGTTACTAAAGTAAATAAGAAGTTATAATACTAAAGAAAAGCAAACTAAAGAAGCTATGAAATAAACTACAGAAAGCCATGTAAAGGAATATACACACCGAAGTCAAATGAATATATACATAAGGGAGAAGAATATATACATAAGGGGAATGAATATTTACATCAAATGGAGAAAATATATACATACCAAATGAAAATAAAGATAAAAAGTAAATAGTATCAGAGTTATTACAACCCAAATGTCAAAATAATCAGAATGAACTACCCCCCAAATAAAAAACAAGCATTGTCCCCAATGCTTAACAAAAATAAGAACAGGGAAAGGGTAGAGAATTAAAAGAACTTCCTATGTGGTCTCAGTCTACATGGGATCGTCAGCAACTTCAGCCTCAAGTTGTATGTCATCATCACCAGGCTGAGTGTCAACTGGGTTGCTGAGCATCCAGATCATCTCCTCAGCTGTTTGGGAAGTGGCAATCGGCTCCTCAGATTGGTCGGCTGCTGCATCTGGTGTTGTCTGTGCTGCTATTGGGGCTGTCTCCATGAGCAGATCCAATGGCAAATCCCATGCGGATGCACTCTTCTCGACCTCTTTAGTCAACTTCTTCACGGACTTCTTTGAAGCTTGAGACTTCTTCATCTTCTTGACCTGCTTGGTCAAGTCTTTAATGACCTTCCCATGTGCCTCCAGAGTACCTGTAATTTCTTCTGGTTTTCTAGAATCTTCTTCAATGCTTCCTCCGCTGACAGAGGTACTTGTGGCTGTTCTGGGGTTGGTGAGGCTGAGGACTGTGCTGCAACAACACTGGAAATATCAGTCAGCTTTGTAGTAGCTACCTATATCCAGTTGTTGAGACTCGCCAATGTCTGGGAGACTTGCAGCGCAGTCTGAGGATAGGTAGATGAAGCAGGCACTAGCAATGGTGCTGGAAGTCTGGCAGAAGCAGGAGGTCCGATATATGAGGATGGTGGCATGGCTCTCCCAGTGGAAGTACCGGCTGTTGTGGAAGGCTCGGCAGCTAAATCAGTAACCACTACCTCTGGCTCCTCAGACTGTCCAGTGGAGGTAGTAGCTTTACCCTTGAACTTAGGGTTATCAGCTCCCTAGAGGTAGTACCAGGAGAAAGGCTTCTTGACCTTCACATTTATATCATAATGCTCGGACTCCACTCATTGATCCTTAAAATACTCGGTGAGGAAGTTTGGTACGGATAAGATCTCTTACCTTTCTGGACAGCTAGAGTGATGTTGGTGGACATGATTGCACCAACATTTATCGGATACCCAGCCATAATCGAGGCTACTAGAATTGCACGGGATTGGGAGCATATTTTCATTGAGGCATGGGTCAATACGGCTACACACAAATGTTTGCCACCCTTTTGCTTCAAAGTATAGGGTGGCCTGAAGAATTGGAACTCCAGCTGTGGGCCACATAGGTGTTGACCCTTGAATCGCCAGAATCTCAGCCAACCACGGACGAGCTGCATCACCCATGGCCAGCTTCTCCAAATACTGCACTGCCTTAACTTCTTCAAAACCCACATACGTGTTCAATGCACAGGAGTCAAAACAGATCTTCAGATTCCGCACTTTTGTCACTTTCGTTCCCTGCTTGATGTGAGCAACATTTGCGTAGCACGCCTTGACAAGGTACACATTTGCATCTAGAACTTTGTTGGTGAACCAGCTCCAACCCTTCCGCTCTTGGAATTGCCTAAGTACATTGGGTTGTTTTTGTTGAAGTCTTTCATCAAATATTATCGCTCAAGAGTGAGCGACCTTTGTGGCCACCATTCCCGGAACTTTGCAAAGGCATTTGCACTGACAAAATGGTCTTCCCAAATCTCTGGTCGCCTTGACCTCTCCAACCCTGCCACTGTAGTGTCTCCCCCTTTCCCATCATCTGGGACATCACCATCATCATTTACATTTATTGGAGCTGGGGGAGCATATGAGGAAGAGGGTTCAGAATCTTGACTGCCCTCTTCCAAACCTTCTGATGAACTGTCACCTGAGGAGGACTCATCTACCAAATAAAATCTCCCAGGGAATTGTTGTCCTTGTTGTGATTGGGCATCCGACTGTTCTTGCACGGAGTTACCCTCAGAAGATTCCCCGGATGGAACATACTCACTGGTCTTCGAAGTGTCAGGGGCAGGGGCTCTATGTGTTGTTGCTTTCTTACTTATAACTTTTTTGAGTGGTAGAGGCAGGTTGCTTTTGCCTCAACCCCGGCCTCGGGAAGGTTCTGCCCTTCCTTGTGGTGTATCTTCTTTACCACTAGAACGAACCATTGTCTACAGCATATAAGAACAAGAATCAATCACGATTGAAGGTTATCATGCATATAGAAGCACAAAAATGCAGGATTGAAAGATGTAGTGAAAGTATCTCAGAAGGGCAGTGCGGACCGCACAAAAGTGAGTGCGGCCGCAGGATGTCCGTTGTGGACCGCACAAAAATAAGTGCCGCCGCAGGATGTCCATTGCGGATCGCACAAAAATGAGTGCGGCCGCAGAGCCCCAGGTTCAGACTACTGGGGTCTCTAAACTTCCATCACTGCAGACCGCACAAAAGTGAGTGTGGCCGCATAAGTCCAGTGCGGACCGCACAATTTTGAGTACGACCGCATAAGTCAAGCTCATCATTCTCAGAACTTAGAGGGCTACGGACCGCACAAAATTGTGTGCGGCCGCATGACCTCTATTGCGGACCGCACAAAAATGTGTGCGGCCGCACAAAAATGTGTGCGGCCGCACAATTCAAATCAACAGGCGACCTGGGGTTCATGCATTTTTGTTCTCTAATTGACATGGCTTTAGCAATCAAATTTCATTGGCATATAACCTAGACCCCAATTATCATACAAAAAGCTACCCACATGATTTCTAAGTAGAAACAACAAAACTCTGACATTTTTGAGCATGAAATGAACCCTAAAGCTAAGAACAAAAGCAAATAAAAGATAAAGAATATAATGAGCAATTGAACATACCAATAATGAAGATGCAAGTGATGAATTGAGTGAATAATTTGAGTGCGAATGGGGAAAGTTACTATGCAAGCTTGTCTTTAGGTCTCAGATGAGCGAAATGTGTAAAAGGAAAAGAGAAGTCCTATTTATACTTTTTACCCGTGGGACCCATATCTTTAACCTAAGTGCGGCCGCATAATTTTGGTGCGGACCGCACTTCTTACTTGCTTCTGAGATAACTGGCTGCGGACTGTACTAAAATGAGTGCGGCCGCAGCTTCAGCGCGGATCGCACAAAATGTGTGTGGCCGCATTTCTTTAAGCATTTTTGACAGACCAACTTCAGAGACTATGCATTTTGACACTTAGCCAAATTTTTCATGCATAGTCCCATCAATGCACACCCATTCCTGCATACACTTCAAAACTGGTTAGCACAAAACCAAACCTATCTAAAAAGAAGGAAAATAAAAGAAAGAAAAAGACATAGGTTGCCTCCAAAGAAGCGCCTGATTTAACATTGCGGCATGATGCAGATTACCGATCACGAGAAATGGAGAACCGCCACAATGTGGCCGTCATCAACCTTGCCAAGATAATGTTTAACCTGGTTCCCATTGACTCTAAAAAACTCATCATTCTTATTTTTAAAATCTAGAGCACCAAAGTAGGTTACATTCACTACTTTAAAGGGCCCACTCTATTTTGATTTCAACTTGCCTGAAAACATCCTCAACCGGGAATTGAACAATAACAGCAAATTACCTTCTTTGAACTCGTTGTTGTGGATATACTTGTCATGGAGGTAATTCATCTTCTCCTTCTAAAGGGACAAATTTGTGTAGGCATGATACCGGAATTCATCAAGCTCATTCAAATGTGATGCTCTTAGGTTAGCCGCGACATCCCACTCAAGGTTCAACTTCTTCAAAGCCCACATGGCCTTATGCTCAAGTTCTATCGGAAGATGACACGCCTCCCCAAATACCAATCCATATGGAGACATACCAATTGGCGTCTTGTAGGCTGTCCTATAAGCCCAACGAGCATCATCAAATTTTATTGGACCAATCCGTCCGGTTGGCATTGACAAAATACTCTTGATCGCCCGGTTGGAGACTTCAACCTGTCCGCTTGCTTGAGGATGGTAGGGGGATGAGACTTTATGAGTGACACCATACTTGGTGAGTAAGGTATCAAAAGCCCGGTTGCAAAAATGCGAACCCCCATCACTAATAATGGCCCTCGGAGTACCAAACCTTGTAAAGATGCTTTTCTTCAAGAATGTCACCACACTCCTCGCTTCATTGTTGGGCAAAGCAACAGCCTCGACCCACTTGGAAACATAATCAACCGCGACTAGAATGTAGGTGTTCCCACAAGAACTAACAAACAGACCCATGAAATCAATACCCCACACGTCGAAGATGTCTATATCCAAAATGGTGGTGAGAGGCATTTCATTCTTCTTTGAGATCCCACCGGCCCTTTGGCATTCATCACAACGCTTGACAAGCTCTCTGCGTCCTTGTAGAGGGTAGGCCAATAGAATGCACAAGTCAAAACCTTTGTAGTCGTTCGAGCTCCACCATGATGACCACCATACGGTGAAGAGTGGCAAGCTTCAAGAATTCCCATTTGTTTTTATTCCGGCACACATCGCCGGATCACACCATCAGTACATATTCGAAAAATATATGGCTCATCCCAATAGTAATCCAAACAATCCTGTTTGAGCTTCTTCCTTTGGTTTGAAGAGAACTCATTCGATACAATGCTGCTCACAAGATAATTGGCTAAATCGGCGAACCATGGCATCTCGGTCATTGAAACGGCTAGGAGTTGCTCGTCGGGAAATAAATCATTGATCTCAAGGCTGTCATGTGGCCTCCTCTCCTCCTCCAAACGGGATAAGTGGTCCGCCACTTGATCTTCACTACCCTTACGGTCTTGAATCTCTAGATCAAACTCTTGCAAAAGAAGCACCCACCGCATCAACCTTGCCTTAGAATCTTTCTTGCTCATCAAATACCGAAGAGCCGCATGGTCGGTGTGCACAATCACCTTAGTACCCATTAAATACGCAGGAACTTCTCCATGGCAAACACAATAGCTAGTAGATCCTTTTCGGTCACTGTGTAGTTGACTTAGGCATCATTCATGGTCTTGCTAGCACAGTAGACCGGGTGGAAGATTTTGTTGATTCTTTGCCCCAACACCGCTCCAACCTCAACATCACTAGCATCACACATGAGCTCAAAAGGCAAGCTCCACTGGTGAGGTGATAATAGGAGTAGTAGTAAAATTGAACGTAAGCAACTCGAATGCCTTCATACAATCTTCATTGAAATGGAACTTGGCATCCTTCTCCAAAAGTTTACACAAAGGTTTACCACCTTGGAAAAGTCTTTGATGAATCGGCGATAAAAACCCGCATGACCCAAGAATCTCCTCACTCCCTTCATGGATGTGGGAGGAGGGAGTTTGGAGATCACCTCAATCTTGCTTGGTCAACCTCAATACCATGTTTTGAAATTTCGTGGCCGAGGACAATGCCTTCCTCGACCATGAAGTGACACTTTTCCTAGTTCAACATCAAATTGGTCTCCCCACATCTAGCCAATACCCTATCCAAATTGTTCAAACACTCTTCAAACGAGTTCCCAACCACAGAAAAATCATCTATAAAAACCTCAAGAATGTCCTCCACCATGTCAGTGAAAATAGCCATCATACACCGTTGAAAAGTCGCTGGTGCATTACACAACCCAAAAGGCATCCTTGAAAATGAGAAAGTACTATAAGGACATGTGAAAGTTGTCTTCTCTTGGTCCTCATGAGCAATAAGAATTTGGTAATAGTCAGAGTATCCATCAAGGGAGCAACAAAAAGCACGCCCGGCCAACCTATCAAGCATTTGGTCAAGAAATGGAAGCGGGAAATGATCTTTCCGTGTAACTTTGTTGAGCTTCCTGTAGTCCATGCACACTCTCCACCGATGACGGTTCTCATTGGGATCAATTCATTCTTGTCATTTGTCACCACAGTCATGCCCCCTTTCTTTGGGATACATTGCACGAGCTATCAGAAATGGGGTAGACAACCTCGGCATCTAACCAATTGATTATCTTCTTTTTCGCCACCTCTTGAATTGCTTCATTCAATCTTCTTTGATGTTCAACGGAGTGTTTGTCACCATCCTCCAAAATAATCTTGTGCATGTAAAATGAGGGACTTATGCCCAAGATATCTGCCTATGACTATTGATTGACGCTTGCTGGTTAATACTTAAGGTGAAAACTATCGGAGTTGTTGAGTTATGACTTGTCTTTACTATATTTGTGATTTCGGATTTGGGTTGTATTCTCTAGGGCTGCTTATCGGGTGGATTGGGCGGTTATTTACTCTTAACAGTTTGGCTTATCGGTTATCGACTTTTAAATGTATTAATCCGCTAGCCACCCGATAAGATATCGGGCAGATTGGTATCAGTTTAACTCTTATCGGGCGGTTATCGGCCTAATTCAATCTGTATTCAATCAGAATTACTAGAAAATATGCACCTACAAACGGAGTACTAATTCAGAACCCATATGGGAGTGTTAATCCATGTCTGGTTGTAGCTCCCTTACAAATTGAAAACTCACTTAGTTCATGTTTACGACTAAGATTTCAGGTGCATCACCTTTCATCAGGTGTCCGTAATATTCATTGTTCATGCCTGAAAAAGACATCTCTACGCCCTCACCTATATCGTATAACTGATGCATTGGCTAACTTATCTTGTCCAGTTCAGTGCTGTTGCATCCTTTATGCATTATGCCTGAGAAAGACTTGTTTATAATGTAATACTACTTATCTGTATGAGTATTCCAAAACATTTGTATGCTTGAATTTGATTCTGAACTTTCTGCCTTTTGTAAAGTAATTAACAAGGATTATGTTACATATTTTTTATAATTCTGATTATTTAGGAATTAGGCATTAGAACTTAGAGATAGAGTACTGAAAGAGTGGAAGACTGAAGTGGAAGGGTTTTTGATAATATATATATATATATATATATATATATATATATATATATATATATATATATATATATATATATATATATATATATATATATATATATATATATATATATAT